>NC_092873.1:459430016-459730016 GCF_028372415.1 Notamacropus eugenii | reverse complement strand
ATTTCCCAATTGTATGCAAGAACAGTACTCAACAGTTGTTGCTAAAACTTTTGAGTTCCAACTTCTCTTCCTTCCTCCCTTCCCACCCATCTCCATTGGGAGGGCAAGCAATTCAATATAGGCTATATGTGTAGTTTTGCAAATGACTTCCATAATAGTCATGTTGTGTAAGACTAACTATATTTCTCTCCATCCTTTCCTGTCCCCCATTTCTTCTATACTCTCTTTGGACCTTGTCCCTCCCCAAGAGTGTCCCACCCCAAGACTTCTAATTGCTCCCTCCTCCCATTGCTTTCCCTTCCATCCCCCCCACCCTGCTTATCCCCTTCTCCCCCACTTTTTTATATTGTAAAATAGATTTTCATACCATATTGAGTGTGCATTTTATTCCTTCCTTGAGTCAAATGTGATGAGAGTAAGCTTCATGCTTACTGTCTCTCTCTCTGTGTGTGTGTGTGTGTGTGTGTGTGTGTGTGTGTGTGTATAATCCCACCAACTACCTAGATACTGAAAAAAGTTTCAAGAGTTACAAATATTGTCTTTCCATATAGGAATGTAAACAGTTCAGCTTTAGTAAGTTCCTTATGATTTCTCTTTCCTGTTTACCTTTCCATGCTTCTCTTGATTCTTGTGTTTGAAAGTCAAATTTTCTTTTCAGCTCTGGTCTTTTCATCAAGAATGCTTGAAAGTCCTCTATTCCGTTGAAAGACCATTTTTTTCCCCTGAAGTATTATACTTAATTTTGCTGGGTAGGTGATTCTTGGTTTTAATCCTAGTTCTTTTGACTTCTTGAATATCATATTCCATGCCCTTCAATCCCTTAATGTAGAAGCTGCTAGATCTTGTGTTATCCTGATTGTATTTCCATAATACTCAAATTGTTTCTTTCTAGCTGCTTGCAATATTTTCTCCTTGACCTGGTAACTCTGGAATTTGGCTGCCATATTCCTAGGAGTTTATCTTTTTGGATCTTTTTCAGGACGTGATCGGTGAATTCTTTCAATATTTATTTTGCCCCCTGGTTCTAGAATCTCAGGGCAGTTTTCCTTGATAATTTCATGAAAGATGATGTCTAAGTTCTTTTTTTGGTCACGGCTTTCAGGTAGTCCCATAATTTTTAAATTGTCTTTCCTGAATCTGTTTTCCAGGTCAGTTGTTTTTCCAATGAGATATTTCACATTATCTTCCATTTTTTCATTTTTTGGCTTTGTTTTTTGATTTCTTGGTTTCTCATAAAGTCATTAGCCTCCATCTGTTCCCTTCTAATTTTGAAAGAACTATTTTCTTCAGTGAGCTTTTGAACCTCCTTTTCCATTTGTCTAATTCTGCTTTTTAAAGTATTCTTCTCCTCATTGGCTTTTTGTACCTCTTTTACCAATTGAGTTAACCTATCTTTAAAGGTGTATTTTCTTCAGCATTTTTTTGGGTCTCCTTTAGCAAGTTGGTGACTCACTTTTCATGATTTTCTTGCATCTCTCTCATTTCTCTTCCCAATTTTTCCTACACCTTTCCTACTTGATTTTCAAAATCCTTTTTGACCTCTTCCATGGCCTGAGATCATTGAATATTTATTGTGGATGTTTGGGATACAGAAGCCTTGACTTTTATGTCTTTTCCTGATGGTAAACATTGTTCTTCCTCGTCTGAAAGGATGGGAGAAGATATCTGTTCACCAAGAAAGTAACCTTCTATGGTCTTATTTTTTTTTCCCTTTTTTGGGCATTTTCCCAAGCAGTTACTTGACTTTTGGGTCCTTTGTCAAGAGTAGGGTATACTCTGGGGATCTGTAAGATCTCAGTTCCTTCAAGGAAGCACAATCAAGCATGTACACTGGTCTGGGAGCAACCAGAAACTTTTGTGCCCAGAATCTGCAAGTAGTAGAGTTTCCTCTCCATAGCCACCTGTCCTCCAGGTCTGCCAAGCCAGCACTGGAGGCTGAGATTCAAATTAGCTGCTCAATTCCCCCAGGGGCTTTAGGCGGGGGCAGGGCTGCCACACAGGGCTGATGTATGGATGAGCTACTCAGTTCCCCCAGGGGCTTTACAATCCAACAATGGATATGGGGTACTGTGGGAGCTGCTGCCACCCGATGCTGCTGCGCCTGAGGTCGGGAGCTATGGGGAGATCCTACTCCCTTCTTAGCCAGCTGAAAGAACCCTCTCACTGACCTTTGGGTTGAGGGATCTGGGAACTGCTGCTACTGCTGGGAATTCTGCCCCTGAGGTCTACTCGGGTCCTCCTCCAGACGCTGTACCACATGGCCAAGGCTGGGCTAGGCTCTGCTCCGTGTCCAGTGTGACAGACCTTTCCCAGACCTTTCCCGTTGGCTTTTCAGGTCACCCTGGGCTGGAAACTTCCTCCACTCTGTTGTTCTGTGGCTTCTGCTGCTCTAGAATTTGTTGAGAGTCTTTCTTTACAGGTATTTTATGGGCTGTGGGAGAAGAGCTAGTGTATGTGTGTCTTTCTGCTCTGCCATCTTGGCTCCCCCAAAAACTTTAATTTCTTTTCAGATTATATGCCCTAAAAACAATTACAGGAAGTATTTTTAATATAGAAAATTTTCCCTTCTACTCTTTCCCCACCTTTTGAGAAGAAAAAATATGATACTCATTGTACATATGAAGTCTTGCAGTATACATCTTTATTTATCCATGTTGCAAAACAAACAGAAAGAAAAATGAAGAATGTGAAAAAATGAACTTCATTTTGTGCTCATTGAATCAGCTCCCTCATTGGAGTTGGATGCCATTTTTCATCATGAGTCCTTTGGAATTCCAAAGTCTTTCCAAGTTTTTCTGAAACCATCCCCTTTATCATTCCTTATAGTACAGTAGTATTCCATTACAGTTGTATGCTATGACTTGTTGAACCATTCCCCACTTGATGGCATCCCCTCTGTTTCTAATTCTTTGCCAGCACTCAAATTACTGCTTTGAATATTTTTGTACTTATGAGTATTTTTCTTTTTTCTTTGATCTCTTTGGGATATAGACCTTCGGGTGATATTGTTAGGTCAGAAAGTATGCACAATTTTGTAGCCCTTTGGGCATAGTTTCAGATGATCTCCAGAGTGACCATGAATTTGCTTCTTCACCAGTAATGCATTAATATACATATTTTTCTAAATTCTCTCTAGCATTTGTCATTTTTCCATTTCTGTCATGTTAGCCAATCTGACAGAAGGTGGTAAGGCGGTTCCTTAGAGTTCTTTTAATTTGCATTTTTCTAATTTTTAGTGATTTAGAACATTTATTCCTATGACCATAGACAACTTTGATTTGTTCCTCTGAAAACTGCCTGTTCCTATCCTTTGACCATTTATCAGTTGGGGAAATCCTTGTATTCTTGTACATTTGACTCAGTTCGCTATGTGAGAAATGATACCTTCATCAGAGAAACTTGCTATTATTCGTTTCCCCCATTTTTCTCCTTTCCTTCTAATTTTGGCTGCATTTGTTTTGTTTGCACAAAAACATTAATTTCATGTAATCAAAATTATACATTTTACTTCTTTTGCTCCTCCTTCCGTCCATCTGTCTGTCTCTCTTATTTGATCATGAACCTTTATCTGATAGGTAATTTTTTCCATCCTCTTCTAATTTGTGATATCACCCTTTGTGTCTAAATCACATAACCTTTTGAGTTGTTGCCCAATGTCTAGTTTTTGCCAAACTACTTTCCACTTTCCCTAGCAGTTTTTGTCAAATAGCAAGTTCTTATCCCAATAGTTTGGTTCTTCAGCTTATCACCCACTTAAGTTTTTGTGGTCATTAACTTTTTTATATTGTGTACCTAATCTTTTCCATTGATTATTCATTCTTTTTTCTTAGCCTGTTCCAGATTGTTTTGATGATTGCTGCTTTGTAGTATTGTTTGAGAGCTGGTTCTATAGGTTGCATTCCTTCCTATTTTTAAAAATTGATTCCCTTGATACTCTTGACTTCTTCTTTTTCCAAATAAATTTTGTTATAACTTTTTTCTAGCCCTTTAAAACAATTCTTTGGCAGTCTGATTGATATGGCATTGAATAAGTAAATAATTTAGGGCAGCATGGTAATTTTTATTATGTTGACTCAGCCTGCCCATGAGAAATGAATAGTTCTCTGATTGTTTACATCTGTCTTTATTTATGTGAAATATGTTTTGTAATTATATTCCTGTGTATCTTGGCAAGTACATAGTGCTAAGTATTTTATATACTGTCTGCATTTATTTTAAATGGAATTTCTCTGTCTCTTCCTGCTGTGTTTTGTTGGTAATATGTAGCAATGCTGATTATTTGTGTGGGTTTATTTTATGTCCTACAACTTTGGTAAAGTTCTTTGTTGTTTTGACTTTTTTCAGTTGATTTCTCTTGGGTTATCTAAGAATATATCTACAAAGAGTGATAGTTTTGTTTTTGCATGTCTGTTCTTATTCCTTCAATTTATTTTCTGACAGATCTGACATTTCTAATATATTGAATAATGGTATTAATGAGCATCTTTGCTTTATATTTGATCTTATTAGATAGGTTTCTAATTTATCCCCATTATAAATAATGCTTTCTCTGTGTTTTAGATAGATACTACTTGTCATTTTAAAGAAAGCTCTATTGATTACTTTCTAGTGTTTTTAACATAAATGAATGTTTTTTGTCAGTTTTTCTGCATTTATTAATATAACCATATGGTTTTTGTTATTTTTGCTCTTAATATGGTCTGTTCTGCTTATAGTTTTCCTAATATTGAACCAGCTCTGCATTTCTGATGTCAGTCCAGCCTGAATCTTTATGATGTATTGCTGTGGTTTCTTGCTAGCATTTTATTTAAAATTTTGCATCACTATTCATAGTGAAATTGATCTATAGTTTTTTTAATTTTTGCTCTCTCTGGTTTAGGTATCAAAATCAAATTTGTAATATAAAAGGATTTTGCTAGCCCTCTTTCTCTCCTAGTTTGAATATCACTAGTTTGCAGTATTCAAATTAATTGTACATTACAGTAGAATTTACTTAATCAATCCATCTGCTCCTGGGAATTTTTTCTTAGGGAGATCATTTATAGCTTGTTCAGTTTCTTTTTCTATGATAGGGTTATTTAAGTATTCTATTACCTCATTTAATCTGGAAAATTTTTATTTTTGTAAATATTCATCTGTTTCATTTAAGTTGTCAGTTTTATTAATATAAAATTGAGCAAAATAGCTCCTAACAGTTGATTTAATTTCATCTTCATTGATTGTGCATTCACTCTTTTCAGTTTTGAGTGCTTGTAACTTGGTTATCTTCTTTCATTTATTAAAAATCAAGTTAACCAGTGTTTTATATATTTTATTGCTTTTTTCGTAGACTTAATTCCTAGTTTTATTAATTAGTGGTCTTTTTTAACTTTCCAGTTCTATTAATCTCTCCTTTGGTTTTTGGGATTTCTGTTTTGGTGTTTAATTGGAGATTTTAAATTTGTTCTTTTTTTGTTTACTTTTTTAGTTACATACTCAATTTATTGATCTGTTTATCTCTTTTATTTATGTAAGTGTTTTGGCTTTAGCTGTATCCCACAAATTTTGGTATGTTGACTTGTCATTCTCTTTAATGAAATTGTAGATTGTTCAGTTGTTGATTGTATGATTTGTTCTTTCACCCATTCATTCTTTAGGATTAAATTATTTAGTTTCCAATAAATTCTTAACCTTTGCTTCTAAGAACCTGTATTGAATGTAATTTTCATTGTATTATGATCTGAAAAGGGTACATTTGATATTTCTGCTTTTCTGTATTTGTTTATACATGGTTAGTTTTTGTGAAGGTGACATGTACAGTCGAGAAAAAATATTTTCTTTATATTTTTTCTTCCCAAAGTCTTAGCACATTCAGCTTTTTATTAGTTTTATTTTTCCCTGTAATTAATTTACCTTTTCCTTTTAAGGAATTTTGGTGCCATTAGATGCGTATAGATTTAGAATCAGTGTTAATTGTCTATGGTACCTTTTAGCAAAGTGTAGTTTCCCTGTTTTTCTCTTTTAATTAGGTCTGGTTTTGCTTTTGCTTTGTCAGAGATTATGATTGCTAACCTTTTTTACTTCAGCTGAAACATAATAGATTTTGTTCCAGCCCTGTATTTTAATTCTGTGGCTTTCTTTTTTAAATTTTTTAATTGTTTCTTTCTCTATATTATTGAATTTTGATCTCTAATCCATTTTTATATCTGCTTTAAAAAATAATTCACAGTTATGATTGCTAACTCTGTCCTCTTCTGTTTATCTTTACCTTCCCTCTCCCCCCTTTTCTCTTCCTTGACCCCTCCTCAAAAGTCTGTTTTGCTTCTGTCCACTGACTCCTTTTATCTGCCCTCTCTCATCTCTGTTTTACCCTTTCTCTTAGTTCTTTCTCCTGCAACTTCCCATTGGATAAAATGAATTTCTATTCGTGTGTGTGTGTGTGTGTGTGTGTGTGTGTGTGTGCAGTCATTACCCATTCTCCTCTGTTTTCATTCATAAAAATTCTTCCTTGAGTACCTCTCTTGTCTAAGATAATTCCCGCATCTTCCTCTCATCTCCCAGTATATCCTTCTTTCTTATCATGCCATTTTTTTCTTCAGATCATCTCAACGTAATAGAGTCAACACTCATGCTTTCTGTCTGACTCCTACTAATTTCTCTAATGGTGATAAAGTTCTCATGGGTTACATGTATCATTTTCACTTTTGGGAGCGTAAACAGTTTAACCTAATTGAGTTCCTTATAATTTCTCATTCATTTTTGCCTTTTCATGCCCCTCTTGAGTCTTTCAGCTCAGGTCTTTTCATCAGGAATGCTTGGTGGAAGTCCTTTTTCCACCCCCTTTTTTTTTTTTCACCTGTAGTTATACAGTTTTGCTGAGTAGGTTATTCTTGATTATAATCCTAGCTCTTTTGCCTTCTGGAATATCATATCTAAGCCTATCATAGTAACTGCTATATCTTATTTTATTTGAAATTTGACTGACATTGTGGGAATATTCATTTTGAGATCTCTTTTAGGAGGTGATTAGTGGAGTCTTTTAATATCTATTTTTCCCTCTGGTTCTTAGCTATCTGGGCAGTTTTTGTTTATGATTTCTTGAAATATATTTAGGCTACTTTTTTGGTCTTAGCTTTCATGTAGTCCACTCATTCTTAAGCGATCTCTCCTCAGTCTTGGACAGTTGTTTTTCTGAGATATTTCATTTTTCTTCTGGTTTTTTTTTTTGTTCTTTTGACCTTGTTTTATTGTTTCTTGATGTCTTATGGTGTCATTAACTTCTACTTGCCCAATTTTAAGTTTTAAGGAGTCATTTTTTTTCTAATTAATAGGGTTTTTTAAAATTATTTTTTAATGTTTAACAATCACTGCCATACAATTGAGATTTTATGCCCCCCACACCTACCCCCCACTAACCCCCTCCCTCCCCACGACTGCATACAATTCTGTATAGGTTCTGCATATACTTTCCTACTGAGTACATTTTCACTATACTCATGCTATGTAGTCAGACTAAAATAAATGGAAGAAATCGTATAACCAATCAAAACATGATACACAAAAACATACACATACACAAACATGATCTGCTACATTCTGCGAATGACTTCGATATTTCTTTCTCTGAGTGTGGAAGACATTTTGCCTTAGAGAACCACCATTGGGATTTTATTTTATTTTTTTAAGAAGTTCTTGCGTTATTACGAAATTCCAAGTCTACCAGAAAAAACTCTCGCACACTGTGGTCGTTGCTGTGCACAAAGTTCTCCTGGTTCTGCTCCTTTCACTCAGCATCAGGTCATATAAGTCCTTCCAGGCCTCTCTGAAGTCTTCTTGTTGATCATTTCTTATGGCACAATAGTACTCCATTACATTCATATACCATAATTTATTCAGCCATTCCCCAATTGATGGGCATCCCCTTGACTTCCAGTTTTTGGCAACTACAAAGAGTGCTGCTATAAATATTTTTGTACATGTGGGACCCTTTCCCATTTTTATGATCTCTTGGGGATACAGTCCTAGTAGCGATATTGCTGGGTCAAAGGGTATGCACATTTTTGTAGCCCTTTGGGCATAGTTCCAAATTGCACTCCAGAATGGTTGGATGCACTCGCAGCTCCACCAGCAATGAATTAGTGTTCCAAGTCTCCCGCATCCTCTCCAGCATTTATCATTTTCTTGTTCTGTCATGTTTGCCAATCTTATAGGTGTGATGTGGTACCTCAGAGTTGTTTTGATTTGCATCTCTCTAATCAATAGTGATTTAGAGCATTTTTTCATATGATTATAGATATATTTAATTTCTTCTTCCGAAAATTGCCTGTTCATATCCTTTGACCATTTATCAATTGGGGAATGACTTGTATGATTATACATTTGAGTCATTTCTCTATATATTCTAGAAATGAGGCCTTTATCCCCAAGCTTAGCTGTAAAAATTCTTTCCCAATTTACTACATCCCTCTGGATTTTGGTTGCATTGGGTTTGGTTGTACAAAAACTTCTCAGTTTAATGTAATCAAAATTATCCATTTTGCATTTCATAATGCTTTCTATCTCTTCTTTAGTAAAAAATTCTTCCTTTCTCCATAAATCTGATAAATACACTATTCCTTGCTTCTCCAGTTTATTCATGGTATCAATCTTTATACCTAAATCATGTACCCATTTGGACTTTATTCTTATGTACAGTGTCAGGTATGGGTCTATGCCTAATTTCCGCCACACTGTTATCCAGTTTTCCCAGCAATTTTTGTGAAACAGTGAGTTCTTATCCCAGAAGCTGGGGTCCTTGGGTTTATCAAACAGAAGGTTGCTATATTCCTTTCCTACTGCGTCTTGAGTGCCAAGTCTATTCCACTTGTCTACCTCTCTGTTTCTTAGCCAATACCAAGTGATTTTGATAATTGCTGCTTTATAGTACAATTTGAGGTCTGGTAGTGCTAGGCCACCTTCCCAAGCATTTCTTTTCATTAGTCCCTTTGATATTCTGGACCTTTTGTTTTTCCAAATGAATTTTGATATTATTTTATCCAGCTCTAGAAAATAATTGTCTGATAGTTTAATTGGTATGGCACTAAATAAGTAAATTAATTTAGGTAGAATTGTCATTTTTATTATATTAGCACGGCCTACCCATGAGCAACTAATGTTTTTCCACTTACTTAAATCCGACTTTATTTGTGCAAAAAGTGTCTTGTAATTGTGTTCATATAATCCCTGGGTTTGTTTTGGCAGGTAAACTCCTAAGTATTTTATACGGTCTACCCTAGCTTTAAATGGGATTTCTCTTTCTATCTCTTGCTGTTGGACTTTGTTGCTAATATATAGGAATGCAGAAGATTTGTGTGGGTTTATTTTGTACCATGCAACTTTGCCAGAGTTGTTTATTATTTCAAGTAATTTTTTACTTGAACCTCTGGGATTCTCTAAGTAAATCATCATATCATCTGCAAAGAGTGATAACTTAGTTTCTTCTTTGGCTATTCTTATTCCTTCAATATCTTTATCTTGTCTAATTGCTACAGCTAACATTTCTAGTACCATATTGAATAATAGTGGTGATAATGGACATCCTTGTTTCACCCCTGATCTTATTGGGAATGCATCTAGCTTATCCCCATTGCATATAATGCTTGCTGAAGGTTTTAGATAGATACTGCTTATTATTTTATGGAAAGTTCCCTTTATTCCTACGTTCTCCAGTGTTTTTAGTAGGAATGGGTGTTGTGTTTTGTCAAAAGCTTTTTCTGCATCTATTGAGATAATCATGTGGTTTTTGTTAGCTTTGTTGTTGATGTGATCGATAATGCTAATAGTTTTCCTAATATTGAACCAGCCCTGTAATCCTGGTATGAATCCTACCTGATCATAATGTATTAATCTCGTGATAAGATGCTGTATTCGTTTTGCTAAAATCTTATTTAAAATTTTTGCATCTATATTCATTAGGGAAATTGGTCTATAATTTTCTTTCTCTGTTTTGTCTCTTCCTGGTTTGGGTATCAAAACCATATTTGTATCATAGAAAAAATTTGGGAGGACTCCTTCTTCCCCAATTTTCAAAAATAGTCTATATAGTATTGGAATTAACTGTTCTTTAAATGTTTGATAGAATTCACTTGTGAATCCATCTGGCCCTGGAGATTTTTTCCTAGGGAGTTCATTGATGGCTTGTTCAATTTCTTTTTCTGAGATGGGATTGTTTAAGTATTCAACTTCCTCTTCTGTTAATCTGGGCAATTTGTATTAAAAATATGGAATGCTTCACGAATTTGCATGTCATCCTTGCTCAGGGGCCATGCTAATCTTCCTGTATCGTTCCAATTTTAGTATATGGGCTGCTGAAGCAAGCACAAGGAGTTATTTTTTTCAGTGAAGTTGTATACCTCTTCTTCCAAGTTATTTTCTTTTCATATTTTGTGCTTTGTTCCTGTTTCTTTTCCCCGTTTTTCCTCTATCGCTCTCATTTGACTAAAAATTTTTTTTTGCTCTTTTTAAAAAAAATCCCTTTTCTTTAGCTCTTATAGGAATTCTTGTGCTCATTTATAATCTACATTTTTATGGTTTTGTTTATTGATGTTTTTAAGTCATTGCCTTCCGAGTTTGTGTTTTGAGTTTCCCTGTTACTGTAGTAGCTTTTTAGGGTCTGGTTCGTTTTCTGTTTGCTTATTTTTCCAGCCTATTTTTGACTTTGGACCTTTGTGTTAAGGGTGGACTCTACTAACCTTGGGGTGGTGTTGTGCATCTGGTGGTCTGGTGGTGAGTGTCCTAAGCTTCAGGCTTTTGTACCCTGCTGTTATCACAGCTAGGTTTGTAGGAGGTTTGTAAGTTTTCAGTGCTTCCAAGGTGGTGTGATCTAGGGAGAGGTGTGGTCACTGCTCTCCTGGCCTGTACTTTTTGTCCTTACTCATGTAGGTTTCTTGCTTCTTTACAACCATAAGCACATCTCACTTCAAATCCTGTGCTCAGTACTAGCACAGTAGGTCCCTGTATTCTCTGTCCAAGTGTTCAGTCACCTCATAGCACGGGTGGGGAACCTGCAGCCTTGAGACCACATATGGTCACATATGGTTGCACACCCCTGCCTTGTAGTTTCTGGTCACTGAGCACTCCTGGTTCCACTGCTATTGTCTCTGTTGCCTGAAGGCCCCAACTTGATTTCTCATACTCTTTGTGGTGCTTCTAGTCAGCCCTCATTCCATTGACCACAGGCTTCTTTTTCTGATCTTCTGTGTTGTCCTGGATTGGAAAGAAAATGACTCAATTTGACTTTTTATTGGTTGGATCACTTAGAATTTATTTATGCATTTTAAAAATGTTGCTTATTGGAGAATGTTGGGGGAGCTTGGAAAAATTTCTATTACTCCTCCATCTTTACTCTGCCTTCAGGCATAACTCTACGAAAGAAATTTTTTCAGGATCCTGTCAGTTTTAATATGGTCATGATAAAAAAGTATTTTCACATGACTGAGAGTAGATGGTACTAAACTGGTAGGTATAATTAAGTTAATTAAGCAAGTCCTTATGATCTAAAGCAGATAACTTCAGCACTACAAATATACAACCAGTTTATAAATGTAAAACTAATATTTAAGTATTTGCATTACATAATAGTACAAGTGTAAGTATTTTTTATTTTTGAGGGGGTGGCGTAAGGTAGTGAATGGAGTGTGAGACCTTCCAGCTTCAAGGGCTGGAATGGCAGGTGTGGAAAGGAGGACTACAACCAAATTACCATTTCCATTCTAATGAAGAGTTTTGTGGATGTGATGATAACTTCACATTGCCTAGGTTTTCTAATCAGGCTTGTATTTTTCCACTTAATAAAATATAATTGAAATTAGAGAAACTTTTCATAGTCTCTTATATCCCAGAGTTTGACTAATTTATGCCCCCTAATATATGCATTTTGCATTCATGAAGCAAATAGTCTAATATATAAAGATACTTTTATTAGAATCTTGCTCCCATGCCTCAGATTTATGTGGACTTGAGGCTGGCTGTTAGTAGATCATAAACTTTGGCAAGCCCTACTAACCTAAAAAGTCTTTGAGTAGAATAAATTGTTACCTTCAAACCAGTCTTAATTAAATTTGTAAACACTCATTGCTAGAAACACTCATTGGACACTAGGTTGTTAAAGTTTTTAGCCACACTAACTCTTCAAACAGTCTGTTAATGTGTGCGGGGATTTTAATCTGTGACACTGAAATCAGTACTCACACTCGTGAAATCACAACTGTCATGAACTGTTGAAATGCTAAACTATATACTTGCTTACATAAAAAAGAATTCAGTTAATAGTAGATCTGTATTTGAAATATGCTTAGTGTTTGAGTTTCATTTTATTGACTATAATCAAAGGAGTAAATCCATTAGTCTGTATAGTTTGTTTTTTTTAAAATAAAAAGTAGCATAACTGACAAATACCTTGTATGTACCTCAAAATAAAGTGTCTGGGGGGGCAGTATATGAAATCTGGAGGCAGAAGAAAAAATTTAGGCTTTAAAATTTTTTCTTTTCTGGGTTAAAAAAGTACTTCTGAACATTGTGAGTTCTCATTTCCTGGAGATCTTGATCTTAAAATGTCTGTAATAACTTTAAAAGCTGACAAATGTTATATATTGCTTTATTTATAATTTACTTACATTATCTCATTTTGTCTTCACAGAAATTGTATGAGTAGCTGTCCTTTTTATAGATCAGGACACTTTGGATTAGAGAGTTTTAGTTCAGTTTTATTTTTTCCCCTTTAGAGTTTTCACAGTTCTCTATACTTTTGGAAGAACCCACCAAAAAAAAAAAAAGAGAAAAATTTTGAAAGGATTGGGGGTAGAGGAAAAGAGATAATGTACAGGATGGAAAGGGAAAGTAACCAAAATATATTTCTTTACTTCCTTAACTTGAGAAATGATCTGGTTCTCACCTGAACAGTGATCAGTTTTAAGGAATGCAACCTATTTTAGTTCATTAATGAGTGTACCTAAAGGATAACCAGGAGATTATTACAAAGGAATATGTAAAAGGTAAGGGGATAAGCAAAGAGGGAAAATAATTTTTTAACTTATGGCTAAAATGATGTCATGAAAGTTCATAGAAAATTGTACTCTCTCAGAGATGCTTCTAAAAGGCCACCAGCTCATGATCAAGAAATCCAGAGAAAAATGACAGTAAGTTTTATCCATCCCAGTACTGAACAGAAAGACAACTCAGAACTGGTTGGCACGGGGGAAGAGGTTAGAAGCCACAAGTCAGACCTCTGAACACTTAAATCTTAAGGAATGCTGTTCCCAGAGGAGTTGGGATGGGCAGGAAGCCTAGAGTACTCAGAGAAGGAAATTCTAGGGGAAATCAGAATGTTACAGTACTCTTACTACAGAGAGGGATCAGAAGTTGTCAGCACTCTGACTAGAAATCCACAGCATTCTGACTTGAGATATGTCAGAAGGCACAAAACACCATAGCACTTGGATCTCAGTCCAGGAGGCTCTGAAGCTTGCCTGTGCTCTTGATTCAGCCATAACAAGGGAGATAGAAACCAGCAGCAAGAGTCCAGTAAATCAAGATCAGGACCAGGTAAGGTTTGACTACCCTATCCAAGAGTATGAAGAGATCTAGAGCTTGACTCTGGCACAGAGTTCCAAATCAGGAGCTGAAGCAGCAGATAGGAGTAAAGAGAAGACAGTGTACGCTTTGAAGAAGTATTATCGGTAAATAGATGTTCAAGGCAAACCCAGAAGGAAAGGATAACTTAGGAACACATACAAGTGGAGAATAGGGATGGGGTGGAGAGAAGAGGGTTTGGTGAATGGGATGTAGAACCTTATCCACAAGCACTTGTTGTTTGGTCGTTCAGTCATGCCCTACTCTTTGGTGACCCCATGGACCATAGCATGCCAGGTCCTTCTGTCTTCTGCCGTTTCTGAAAGTCCTAGAGTCTGAGAGAAATGATTCTCTTTTATACTAATAATCAATTATAGAGTTGGCACCAGGATTTTTTCAGAAGCCTGTAGGCTGCTCCATCTCTGAAGACCGTTATTGAGGGATGAGACTAGCCAAATCCATGGATCAGATGCCTTTTGATCCTTGGTGGGACACCGCACAGAAGTGGTTGTTGGGCTTCATTCTCAAAGAGGGCCAAAATGACATCATTGTGTTAGAGTCATGTTACAGTGTATCTGATTGGGGCTGATCTGACCAATGTGAACTGAGAATGCTCTACCACAGGGCACAAATTGGGGTAGCTTCTCTAAATTTGCAAATCTTTCCTTTTTTTTTTTTTTTTTTTTTTGAGCTACTTCAATTCTCCTTTGCTCATAGAGCACAGCACCTTCTCTGATGAGGACATGCCATGCTGTATGGTCCTGTGCCAGTGTCTTACATGTCAATTCCAACATTCTTAAGAGGCCTTGAGAGTATCCTTGTATTGCATTTTCTGACCACCATGTTAGTGCCCTGTGTGAGTTCTCCATAAAATAATTTTTTTTGGCAAGTGTACATTTGGCATTTGAACAATGTGGTCAGCCCATCAGAGTTGCGCTATTTGAGGTAGAGCTTGAATGCTTGGCAGTTTAGTTTAAGAACATACCTCAGTGTCTGGTATCTTATCCTGTCAGGTGAACTTCAGAATCTTTCTAAGTTAATTTAAATGGAAACAACTTAGTTTTCTGGCATGGCACTAGTATACTCCAGATTTCACAGGCATATAATAGTGAGGTGAGCACAACGACTCACCCCACCCAACCAAAATATCTTGGAAAGAATTTAGTCTAAGGTGAATTCTGGCCCAGTGTGTTCCTCTCAGCTAGGTCTGAGCAGAGGTTGACCCCCTTTTGTTTAAATTAGCCTAGATTGGGGTAGTCTGGATAAGAAATAAGTCTTTTATTCCAAAACTAAGTGAGCAGTCAGGTTTCTCAGCTCCTTATTGGAATAAGCCCAGCTATCATTACAATATTCATTCGTCTTATTATTAACCAATCAGAGTTGATTGCCACCATCAGGAACATCTACTCTTCCACGGGCATAAAAGTGTTGAATGGGTTCCATGAGGGGTATTTGGTATTCAATGGTGTCACTGACCTCTTTTATTAATTCTTGCTAGCTTGATTAATAAAATGATTAGTTACTCAGAAACTATGCCTCTCAAAACTTTTTATGTCACATATCCATGAGGTTTCTTGGCAAAGATACTGCAGTAGTTTGCCATTTTCTTTTCACCTCTACACTATGACCTGTCTGTCTTGGGTAGTAACCCTGCATGGCATTGAGTTATATAAGCCCCTCTGCCATGACAAAGCAGTGATCTAGGAGGGGCCACCAGATCTGTATGAGTATGAAGTTGTAAGTGAAATAAGAGCTCTGGAGAAAAGAATAGGTTGGAATATAAAGTGGAAAACCATACGTGAGTTACCCTCACTGTTTGAGGTCTAGGGTTTGAAGGAAATAGAAAAGAAATTATCATTTGAAAATAAGTTTCTTATAAAATAACTAGTGTTGATGATATTTCTTCTTTTTTATTACCTTCACTGTAAAGAGGGATATGAGGAGCAAAAAAAAAAAGAAAAAGTATAGGATATATTAGAGGATGATACATAGTTAACAGGAATAACTTTGAATGCGAAAGGGATAAACTCACTTCTAAAATGGAAGAGGATAGCAGACTGGATTGGAGAGCAGAATATGACAGTGTGTTTAAAAAAAAACAAAACTTGAAACATAAAAGTTTAAATGATTAATTTATTATGCTTAAGATGAATTAAAAAAACGAGTAGCAACCATCTCAGGCAAAATAAATACAATAGTACAAATAAACATTGCTAAAAGAGATAACTAGGAAAACTACATTATGCTTTAAAACACTACATTATGCTTAAAGGCACCATGGATAATAACATAATATCAGTGTTTAGTGTATGAACACCAAACATAGCATCAAAATACTTAAAAGAAAAGTAATCAGTTTACTTAAAAAAAACCAAACAAACCAGAGAGCAAAACTATGATTATGATGTCTTGGGGACATTAAATCAACACTTTGATTCTGGGAAAAGGTATGTCGATCAGTTGCTCTTGGATTCCATTCACCATTATTATGAATTCCCTCACCAAAAACACCCTTCCTTAGCCACCATTAATGCCTTTGATTGTTATTCCCCAATTCGGTTATTTTTCCCGGGGTTAATGGTGGAAAGTTGGGGTAGTGGTATGTGAATACCTTGGTGTCAATATGGCCAGAGAAGAACTGTGTGAACATCTAGTTTGGACTAAAAATAATGACCAAGGGATCCCAGTGTATATCCCTGAAGTGCCAGACTTCTTGTGGAATCTGGAATGCAGGAATGTGGCATGAACATGGGTGAGCCATGAAATGAAAATGAAGAAATGAGAATTCACAGCAAATGAAGAAATGAAGGAATTTATTAGAAACTATTTTGCCCAATTTCATGCCAACAGAAATAAGATAAAATGGATAATTTACAAAAATATAAAATACCCAGACTGACAGAATAAGACAGAAAATTTTAGCATTCTAGCAAGAGAGTTAAGGTATAAGAGAATTTCCTCCACCAAAATCCCCAGGAACATGTACCAAAGTAAATCATATAAAATGTTCAAAGAATAGTTAATTCTAGTATTTACATGAACTGTTTGCAAAAATAGGAAGAAATCATACCATACTTCTTGTATGATACAAAAATGGTCTCAATGCCTAAAAGCAGAGAGAGAGAAAACAGAAAGGAAACCATAGATCAGTATTTCTAATGAATATCAGTGCAAAATTGTTAAATGTAATATTAGCAAAGAGGCTTTATTGGCGTATTAAAGAGTTTTTATTGTAACCACCTTGAATTTGCACCAGTAATGTGTATTGTTTTTAATATTAGGGAATCTATAAACATAATAGATTTCATTAATAACAAAGCAATAAAAATAATAAAATCACATATAAATAGATCCAGAAAAAGCGTTTGACAGACTGCAATACTTACTACTGTTAAAAACATTGAAAAGCATAAAAATATATGTACTATTCCTTGATATGATATATAGTATCTAAAACCAGCAGCCACCTAGAGGCCTTTCCAACAAGATTGGGGTAAGACAGGTGTACTTGCTATTTGATAGAGTTCTAGAAATGCTAAGTTACACAGTAAAACAAGAAAAATGAATTTGAGGGAATAAGTATAAACTAAAGGAAAACAAAATTATTTTTCTGCAGATGATATAGTAGTTTTCTTATTTGCTGTTACTGTTATTCAGTTGTGTCCAACTCTTCATGACTCTACGGCCTCCAAAATAATTGAAACAATAAGTTTTGTAAAGGCATAAGATAGAAAATAAACCCAGAAAATTATCAACCTTTCTATATATTCCCAAGAAAAGCTAGCAAGAGAGATAGATAATTTCATTCAGAGTAACTACATAATGTATAAAGTATTTGGGAGTTTACCTACCGAGACACAAATAGCAATTATGTGAGCATACTTACAGAACACCTGTAGAACAGACCTAAATAATTGGAGAGAGATTAATTGTTCATGGTTATACCATATCACTACAACAAAAGTGATACTGTGACTATCGTTTTACTTATTTAGTGCCACACCAATCAAAATAAGAAAATGTTACTTTATCATGGGCTAGAAAAAAAATTCTTCTGACATCACAAAAGGGATTGAGAAGTTATGATAGTGATGGCACAAAAGAAGAGGAATAAAAGAACATTAGTGAAACAATTTTTTATTACAAAAGAACAGAAAAATTTGAAGGAAGACGTGTAGGGACAGCTTTATCTGAAACTAACACATTGAATTGTTTTATACATTAAAAAAAACTCAGGCTTTATTGCAATGAGATTTGTAGTTTCATATGCAGTTCTCTGTTTCTGCTCTGTGAATAAAGGAATGTTCATGTTTGGTATTTGTCAAGTCCAAAATAATAAAAAAAATTTTTAAAGAAAACTTGTATAGAGCATGGAAGTGAAGGCAGGAATACAGAAGCATGGGAGGAAAGGAAATACTTCACATTTACGTAATGCTTTACAATTTGGAAAGTACTTCCATAACCATTTTTTGCCTTCATATCCCCAGTAGCCTGTCCGGTGTTTGGTAGACAGTAGGTACTTAATAAATAATTGTATGTAATAATACATTATATCTAAATAGATTATATCTAATGTCAACCTTATACAAGAGTTTGTTGTAAAGAAAGACAAACTCAGGTTGTGTCCACATTTTTAGTTTTACAAGCTGACAATAAACATTACATGGGAGTTATATTTCCAAACTGGGCCCCCCTAAAGGGACAGTCCAGAACTGGCTCGATGATTTTACCTCAAGACAGAGGAAATACCTGTTCTCTCAGACCACCCCCCCAACCATACTAGACCACTCCCAGTCTTGAGCTATCTAGGCTGAAGAATCTGTCTTCACCCCAGTCTGAGCAGAACACAGTGGAGCTTTCATAGCTTTGATTTAATCAGTTCAGGCTTGGGTTGGGGTTTGAGGAGGATAAGACTCAGTGCAATCTCATGATCAGTAATGCCCTTCTGAAGAACTTTGGGAGAAGGGCCTGGGGGGAGAGGAAAGGGCAAGGAAGCTTTGAGTCTTCAAGAGACTGATTACTAAAAGAAATCATTGTTTACACTACTTAACAGATGTAGACTCTGATAATTAGTGAGAGTGGGACTTGCTGAAGGTAACAGAGTTAATAAAAGCTAATGGTAGGACTGGAACCCAAATCTTAGTAGGATAGAATCTAGTAAAGGAGGTTATTTTTCTTTTCCAACCCACTTACTTTAGATGTGAAAACTGAGGCCTAGAGAAGTTAAGTGACCTGACCAAGGTAGTAACTGTTAAACATCTAGATTTGAATGCAGACATTACAATTTAAAATCTACAGTTCTTTCTACTGCCTCTAGAAAGAAAATGGGAGAAGAACCAGGACAAATAGAAAGAAAAAGGAAAAGATAAGATATCTGACGGGATGTCAGATAGGCTGTAGCTAGCAGTGCTGGTATCTGAACAGGTGGGTAGCTACTTAACTAAGTAAAGTAAGCCATGAGCTGGAAAATAAATGGTGGTTGTGGTCAAAACAAAGGGGTCATAGTGTAAGGAAAGAAGTAACCAAACATACAGAAGAAATGTTGACAACTTAGTATGCTTATGGTTCTCTTGTGGCCGTCTTTTATGTTGACTTCTTTTGTACTAATGTCAGATGTCTTTTCCCTTTTAGCAGGAGGCTACTAAATGGTATAATGAATAGAGCACTGGACCTGGAAGCAGAAATACCTCAGTTCAGATTTAGTCTCAGACTCTGATTAGCTGTGTGACCTGGGCAAGTGATTTAATCTCAGCCTCAGTTTTCTCAATGTAAAATGGGGTTAATAATAGCACCTGTGTTACAGGGCTATTGTGAGAATCAATTGAGATATTTACTAAGCACTTAGCATAGTGCATGGAAACTTAAATGTTTTTTTCTTTTCTCCCTTCTCTCAATTTAATGGAGACCAACTGCTAGCTTGGTGGGATAGTATCGTGTCCCTTAAGCCATCAAGTGGTCCTTCCCGGTCTACCTATTATTATCTAAATTTGAGACCATGTAGAAGACAGACAGTGAGAAGTGCAATTAGGCAACAGATACTCATATTTTAAGACAATGTTGAGGAAGTATCTGTGGGGCAGACCCCTCATTTGAGAAATGTAGTTTTAGTTTAGTTTAATATTAACATAGAATGTGTTTAGTAATTAATTAAAGGGCTACAATTCACCTGTTAGTTTTACTGTCCTACCTTAATACTAGCAACATGAATATATTTTTCCTCGTCTAGCCCTTTTAAATGGTCTAATAATTCACATTGGTTGATCTTCTGTAGGTTCACTTTAGAATATTCTGTTAAGCAGAAATATAATTAACTATACTTTATAGTCAGAATCCTTATCCATGCTTTCCAGAAAACATTTTTTTTTCACAGAAACTTTTTTTTTTCCTCAAAGAAAGTTGAACTGTAGATTTCAGATTGGGAAAAAGGGGCTGGTGCCAAGGGTATTTTCAAATTAAAAAAAATTTTTGCCAAATTCCTTGTCATGGTCAGTTGCCAGGAATGTCTTGTTTCAGCCAGTAAAATTAACTTTGGTGGCCAAAGTTAAGTTTATTTTACCATGAAGCCTTGGAAAATTGTTTACTCTGCAAATTTCAATTGAATAGACACATGGGTTATGTTTCCAGTAGGATTTTTTTTATTTGAATTTTTTTTTCATCCCAGCTCTCTTTTGTTAAATATATAAAAATAAGTATTTTTCTTTATTTTTCTTTTGTGTATGGATATGCTTTTAGACTTTTTTTCTCCCTTCTGAATTTCTGTCATCATTGTCAGCATATTATACCAGCCTTCAAGGTGGCCATTTCAAATTAGATTTGCAGTGTCTTTAATAATACACATGATGAGAGTTTTCAGTTATTGTTTATCACTGTACATTTAATCCATTCAGTTGAATAGCAGTTTATAAGGGAACAACATACTATTTCAATATTTGATATTGTTTGTTTTGTGGTCAGTTAAACGAGTGAAAATTCATGCTTCTGCTAATGATTTTCACCCTTAATCAGTAGGTATATTGAAAGGAACTAAAATACATAATTTTCTTTGAGGATTACCCAGATCCTGCCTGGGTTTGTATGTCATTAGGTATTACTAGAAGTACAGTAATTTGAGTATTATTGTTTGTTGGCATTGATTCATTGGGAGGAGTGAACTTCTGGATAAAGTATTTGTGGACTGCAAATTTAGGAAGAATATGTTTGTTAAGTGATGAAAGAGACCCGATATTTATTTTGCAAATAATTTAGAACTATTTCTCAGAAGTGGAAACACGTAGCTATTTGAATAGGCAAAGAACAATGTCTGGTTTTTCAATCTCTTATCCTTACTTGCTCTTGTTGGTCAGTAGGTGTTTATGTATTGTAGCGTGTGTCATGTACTTCAGGAATCATCATTGCTATTCAGAGGACAGAAAGGAAAGGAGAAAAAGAGCAGGCACTGGACCTCACTGGAGGCATGTGAAAAGCTCCCTTTATTTGTCTAGGACAACAAAGAGTGGTTCAGTGGCTTTATTGATTATATAATAAGGGCACCTTCTTGCTACAGAAAATGTGTGGTGAGGATCTGCCTTTGTAATTCAGGGCATAAATGATAATCACTCACATTTCTTTACTGCTTGAAGGTTATGAAGCGTTTACCCATATAATATAATGAAAGTATTATGATCCCTAGTTTATTAATGAGAAATGAGGCATCAGGAAAGGCCTCGTGTGGGAGATGAAACCTGAACTGAACCTTAAAGGAAGCCAGTAATTCTAAGTAGCAGGGATGAAGAGGTGTGGGGTACAGTTAGCTCTTTGTAGCGCCAATGCTATATTCACAACACCTTTGGCAGCCATGAATATCCTGACACAATTCCAAGTCGTGAAATACAACAGACTGTCCACATGGAAGACAGAACCAAAACATTTATTCAAATGCCAGAAAGCCAAATCTCTCATAGTAACAAAAATCTGTACACGGTAACAATGCAGAGGACAACACCATCCCCAAGCCTTCCCCGTGCTGGGCTTCCCACAAACCAGCTCCATTGGACAAATTACAAACAAGCTCTTTCAGTCATGCTAGCCAGTAGCCTGCTTGCCTGCACCCTTCAGTTCTGACTGCTCTCTCACTAATTTCCTCTCTGCTCTGCTCTAGCTCCGCCTCTTCTTTTTTCATTCTTCTTGTTCTACCCATTCAGCAAGCTCCTCTCACCACAGACTCCATGTAACTCAGACTTCCATGTGACCCAGGCAAGTCACATGGGCATATTAATGAATGGGAAAGATTTTCCCATTTAAATGACCATTACATCCTTGTAGAACACTCAAATTGGAATTTAAAGGAATACCAAACAGGCCAATTTGGCCAAAACCCAGACTGTCTAAAGGGCTACAGTAATGTGTAGTGTGCTCAAAAAGATGGTCTGGAGCCCTTGTTATGAAGGGTTTTATGTGCCAACATGAGGAGCTTATATTTTATCCTATTGGTGTTATGGAGTTACTGGACCTTTTGAGAGAAAATTGTCAGAACTTTGTGTTAGGAGTATCATTCTAAAAGCTCTGTACAGATTGGGGTGAAGAGGAGAGACACTTAAGGCAAGGAGACCAATTAGGAGGTTAATGAGGGCCTAAACTTATATTCCCTGAATAGGAAGGTAAGAAAATTTTGAAAGAATCACCTTATAGATTTTCATAGGCTTTTAGAACTAAAAGGGACCTTTGAGAAAGGTCTTCTAGTTGAATCCCCTCATTCTATAGTTGAGGAACTGGAGGTACATTAAGATAAGTGATTTTTCCCAAGGTTACACAGCAAGTTATTATCAGAGCCAAATGCTCTCATGACAAATCCAGAACTCTTCTCACTACACCATAATTTCTTAGTTAGTTAAAGTTGATTTTACTGGAAATATCAAGACACTCAGATAAGTTGATTTCATTTATAGATATTGGTAATGATGTTCAGAATTAAAAAGTACCATTCTACTTCTGTTTCTCAGAAGTGATTCTAAAATGCTACTATATGTTCCCAAGATGATGAATTTTCTTGAGTATTTGGACTTTTATACACTAGTCCCCCTCCCAACTTCTCCCCTCCACATTTCTGTACGGTAGCACATAGTAAGCACTTTATAAAATTCTTCATTGAATTGAATTTTTTTGTCTTTATCTCATATACAAAAACTAGGGTTATATATTTACAAGTTAAAACTGGCTAATTCCAGGAGAGGCAGTAGTTGTTTTTTTTTTTTTAAATGATGTTTGTTCTGTTATTTGCTGTTCTTAAAATATTGCCAGTGCAGACAGAATCTTTTTCAGAAGGAATTTTATTCTAAGAATCTTTTGTTTGAAGACTAGTGGAAGAGGAGTAATGAGAAAGTTATAAACAAGACTGACCCCTAAAGAATTTTTGTGTGGGATATTATTAAGGCATATAAGTCTGTAGAGTTTTTTTCCCCCATTTTTAATTTTTTCATATAATTTTAAAACAACTACTGTTTACAGTGAACAAGTTAATTTTTTTTGACTAAGCAACATTTTTTCATTTGTAACTTTCAAGAAAAACTGGGACTACATGATTAATAAACTTGACCCAGAATTGATTACACTGATACCCACACTAAGTCAAGTCAGCTCTGTATGTGTGTGTGATTTGCCTCAAAATTCTCCATAAGATAATTTTATATGTGTTTTTAAATATTTTTGGGGGGAGAGCGGTATGGTCTAGGATCTTGGCACTGTGCTAATAAATGCTTTAAAATATTATTTCATTTTATCCTCACAAGAATCCAACGACTTATTATCCCCATTTTGCAGTTGAGGAAACTGAGGCAAATAGAAGTTAAAATGACTTGCCCAAGGTGATACTGCTAATAAGTGTCTGAGAATGGCTTAAAATTCTGGTCTTCCTGTTCCAGGCCTTGTGTTCTATCTACTGTAGCACCTAATTGCCTAGTGGTGTTTTCATGATTATTAGTTAACAGATCTTTGAAGAAAGACTCCATTAGGATACTGTCACATGTTTTTGTTAACTTTGAAAGTATACTTGTATGTTTCCCAAATCTGCCTCTTATAACCCCCTCACCTTGAGTGGGCAGCAGTGGTTAAAACATTACTTGTGTCCTGTGGCCTTTAGTTTCTTGATGAGTTAATCATTAACAGTGCTGTCTAGCTTTTTTCTGGTAGTAACATCTTCATCATAATTTCTGGAAGTGGGTAATTGTTATCAAGTTTGGTCATTCTTGGGCATCCCATATAAATGTTCCATGAAGTTAGTGTACTTCTCTATTCTTCTTGCTGGGTTGATTTAATATCACTTAACAGCAATTAATTAACAAGCATTTACAGTCACTCCCCTCAAGGAGCTGTTTTGTAAAGGGCAAAAACATACATATGGCATACAAATATAAAAAATAAATACAAGGTGAAATTGATAAGGGGAAGATTGTAGCTAACAGGATCAGGGAGGGTCACATATAAGGTGGCACTTGAGCTCAATTAGCTTGCCTGGGACTATCTGGGAGGGCTTCTTGGACAATGAAGTTGTTTAAATAGGGGAGTAACATGGTCAGATCTCTACTTATAGAAAATTACTTTGGCAGCAATGTCTAGTGTGGACTCGAGTGGCAGAAGACTTGCTATAGTGAGACCACTTAGGAGTGGTAAAAGACTGGGTGTAATGAGATCACAATCTTAGCAAGCAGTGAAGAAAGACTAATATAAGGTGGTAGTTGTATGGGTAAAGACAAGAGGTCAGATATAAGAAATATTGTGAAGGTAGAAACAACAAAATTTGGCAACTGATTGTTTATGTGGAATGAGGCAACATGAAGAGATTAATATAGTACTGGAATTACCAACTTGGGAAATGAGAAAGGATAGAGTGCCTTTGAGAGAAATCATAAAGTTTAGAAGTGAATAGGCTTTTTTAAAAAATATATTTTATTTTTCCAGTTACATGTAACAATTTTTAACTTTTTTTTTTTTTTTGCAATTTTGAGTCCTAAATTCTCCCTCCCTTTCTGCTTTTTTCCACCTTTGAGAAGTCAAGCAATTTGATATACATTATATATGTATAGTCATGCAAAACATTTCCATATTAGTCATGCTGCAAAAGAGAACACACAAAAATATAAAGTAAAACTATGCTTTGATCTGCATTCTGATTTTATCAGTTCTTTTTCTGGAAGGGGATAGATAGCATTTTTCATTTTAAGTTCTTCAGAATTAGATCATTGAATTGCTAAGAATAGCTAAGTCATTCACACTTGATCATTGTACAGTATTTCTATTACTGTGTACAGTGTTCTCCTGGTTCTGCTCACTTCACTTTGCATAAATTCATATATGTCTTCCTAGGTTTTTCTGAAACCATGCAGCTTGCCATTTTTCCTTACAGCACAGTATTCCATTACAATTATATACCACAGTCTGTTCAGCCATTCCTCACTTGATGGACATCTCCTCATTTTCCAATTTTTTGCCATCACAGAAAAGAACTGTTACAAATATTTTTGTACATATACGTCATTTTTTAATTAAAAAAATCTCTTTGGGATACAGACCTGGACCCTGGGTCCAGGGATTTGCAGAGTTTTATAGGCCTTTGGGCATAGTTCCAAATTGTTCTCCAGGTGGTTGGATCAGTTTACAACTCCACAAAGAGTGCATTAGTGTCTCAAGTTTTCCACATCCTCTACATTTGTCATTTTCTGTCCTAATAGCGTAAGGTGGCACCTCAGAGTTCTTTCATTTTGCAGTTCTCCAAACTAGTAATTGGGAGCATTTTTTCATATGACTGTACATAGTTTTGATTTCTTCTTCTGAAAATTGCCTGTTCATATTCTTTGACCATTTATCATTTTGGGGAAGTTATTTATATTCTTAAAAGTTTAACTCTGTTGTGTATACATTTGAAAAATGAGGTCTTTTATCAGAACAACTTGATGTAACTTTGACCCCCTTACCCCTCCAGTTTTCTGCTTTCCTTCTGATCTTGGCTACATTGGTTTTGTTTGTGCAAAAAATTTTTTTTAATTTAATGAAATCAAAATTATTCATTTTGTACCCTGTAATGCTCTCTCTGTCTTTTGTGTGGTCATAAATTCTTCTCTTATCCATATTCTGACAAGTAAAATATTCCATGCTCCCCTAATTTGCTTATGCTGTCACCCTTTATGTCTAAATCATGTAGCCATTTTGACCTTATCTTGGTATACAGTGTTAGATGTTGGTTTATGCCTACTCTTTGCCAAATTGCATTCCAGTTTTCCCAGCAGTTTTTGTCAGATAGTGAGTTCTTGTCCCCAAAGCTTGGATCTTTGGGTTTGTCAAACTCCTGTGTAATATGTCCCTAATCTGTTCTACTGATCCACCACTATTTCTTAGCCACTCATAGATTTGTGATGATTATCTCTTTGTACTACAGTTTGAGATCTGATACTACTGGGTCACCTTCCTTTTTTTTTTTCTTTTATTCTCTTGATATTCTTGACCTTTTGTTCCTCCAGATGAATTTTGTTATGATTTTTTTCTAGCTCTGTAAAATAATTCTTTGGTAGTTTGATGTATATGTGTAATGGGAGTTAAAAATCTTCCCTGCCCATTAATAGGCCTCGGGTGGGGTCTAATTGCTAATGAGGCATCGTGTCACCTCCTATTCTGAAAAGTATGTGTGTATATACACACACATATGTATGCATATATACACATATATATGTATATACACACACTCTGAGGTGAGGTTTTGGTTTGGGGCTTAAATCATTGGAAGAGTGTTTATGTCATTAGACCAGACAAGACTCTGGGTAGCTATTAAGGAGCCCATCAGCTTAGAAAACCCAAATGTTGGTGTTTCTCTCGCTGGTAACTATGTATGTGTTGTCTATGGTCAGACAGTTGGAAGCCCTGTCTGTTGGTCTTTCTATTAGTTATTTCTGTTTATATTTTCTCTTAAGTTCAGAGTTCTGACTTTTCCCCCTGAATTAAGTGAATGACATATATGCTTGACTAAAGTGAGATTGTTTACCTCTTTTAAGGTTGCTTTCTTTAGAAAAGCAGATGTAAGAACCTGTATAGCAGGCACTCCTTGGTATGCCAGGGTGCATGCTGTTACAATATGGCACTGAATAAATAAATTAATTTAGGTAGAGTTGGCATTTTTATTATATTGGCTCTGCCTCCCCATGAAAAATTGATAGTTCTTCAGTTGTTTAGTTCTGTATGTATTTGTGGGAAGTCTTTTGTATTTGTGTTCATATAATTACTGGGTTTGTCTTGGCAGGGAGACTCTTCAGGTATTTTGAACACCTACAGTTAGTTGGAATGATGTGTTTGGTAAGCCAGCAAAGAAGACTGAGAAGGAGTAGTTAAACTGGTAGATGGCAATCCCAAAGGAAGTAGTGTTACAAAAACAGACATGACAGATCCCGAGAAGTGAAAGTGTTCATCACTGTCAGTAAGGTACACTTATCGTTGCCCACTAAGAGCTGATCATGCTAGGTTAACCTCATGAGGGATGAAATGTTATGGTAGATAGAGCACTGCAAATGGAGTTAGAAAGAATTAGACACATTCCATCTCAGGAATTTATTAGTTTTGTGATCCTGGGCAAGTTATTTCTCTGTACCTCAGTGCCCTCATCTATAAAATGAGAAGGTGGAATTTAATGGCCTCTAAGGTCTCTTCCAGCTCTAAATCAATTATCCTATAATCCCTTTTTGCTAAATTTGAGCAGAATGAAAAAATGTAGCTGGAATGATAATATATTTTGTTGTAGCCTTAATTCTTTGAGCATAGCAATTATATCTTATGAGAACCTGGGATTCAGTAATTATTCAGTATTATTCAGTATTACTACAGTATACCATGGTATACTGTAGTAATAACTATAGCTGTAGCTTTTGTTGTAGCTTTCTTAATGATTAAATGCATTTTATTTTATTTTAAAGGCATTCTAGCTGCTAAATAGGAATGAAAAGTTATCCTGGGACTCTGGTATAAGTATTTAATGGATGGACCTGATTTAGGCTGTTCTTCTGTTAATTTAGGTATAGTGTTGGAACAAAATGAGACTCTTATTATGCAACAATTAACAAAAGGAGATTTACTGAGCTACAGAATAGAAAATATACAAGGATACTGTAACACTTAGGAATGCCTATCTGTTTCATATATTTTACAAATTTTATCTCATTTGATCCTCACAATAGCCCAGCACGGTAGGTGCTGTTATTCACATGCAGTTGCAAAGTTTACATTTGAGGAAACTGAGGCAAACAGGTGAAATGACTTGCCCATAGTCACACAACTAGTAAGTGTCTGAGACTGAATCACAAGGATGGGACATTGAATGTGTTGTGTAAGAAACAGCAAGAAGGCTAGTTTAGCTGGATCGTAGCATGTGTGAAGGGTGCTTATGTTTAATAAGATTGGAAAGGTAGGCTGGAACCAGACTGTTAAGGGTTTTAAATGCTAGACTCTGAGGAGTTTAAACTTTAACTCTAGAGGCCCTAAGTATCTAGTAGTGTAGAATTTGAGAGCTAGAAGGGGCCTCAGTGGTCATCTAGTTAAACATATCCCAAAAGAATGCCCAGTGTAACATACTGGATAAGTAGTCATCTAGCCTCTGCTTGAAGACTCTCAGTTAGGAGGACCTTTCATGGCAATTCATTCCACTTTTGAATGACTTTAATTGTGGAAAAGTTGTTCCTGATCTCAGGCCTGTATTTCTCTTTATCGTCTCTCTCCATTGCTCCTTGTTATAGTGTGTGGGATCACACAGAAAAGACTAATCACTCTTCCATGTGAAAGCCCTTAAGATACTTGAAGAGAGTTACCTTCTCCGGGTTTCTTCACCAAGTTTTTCCTTTTCAAGGCTAAACATGCATAGTTTCTTCACCTGATCCTCATATGACATAGACTTCAGGTCTGCCCCCTCAGAGCACTCTCCAGCTTATCAGTGTTAAACTGTCACCCAGAGGAATATGATAAATGGTTAGCCCTGTACTTTAGAAAAATAATTTTGGCAGCTGTGTAGAGGATGAATTGGAGAGGGGAGAGAAAACAGTAAGACTACAGTATTCAAGGCAGAGGGTGATCAGGACCTCAACATGTGGTAGCCACATAAAATGAAAAAGGTTGTGAGAGAGTACTTGACAGCTGATTGGTGAAGAGGAGTGAGCAAGAATGAATGACCTGGGGTTATAAATCCAGGCAACTAGGAGGTTGGTGCTACTTCTCACAGAAAAAGAGAGGTCCAGAATATGATTAGGTTTTGAAGGGAAAGTAATTAGTTCATTAGAATGTGAGCTCTTGAGGGAGAGAACTACGTTTTTTCCTTTTTTTTGTATTTCTGGCACTTATTACTGTTGTTTTTCAGTCATTTCAGTTATGTCTGACTGTGTGACTCCATTTGAGGTTTTCTTTGCAAAGATACTGGAGTGGTTTGTTATTTTCTCCTAACAGATGAGGAAACTGAGGCAAACAAGGTTAAGTGACTTGCCTAGGGTCACAGCACAATAGCTGAGTGTCAAAGGTCAGATTTGACTCCAGGCCTAGGATTCTATCTCTGCACGCATAGGTACTCTGGTACTTAATACAGTACCTGGCAAATAGTATGTGCTTATTAAATGTTTCCTGATTTGACTTCTGAATGCTTTGAACTTAAAACATATATATAAACCATTCAGTTGGAAATATCCAATGAACAATTGGTAATATGCGCCTCAAGTTCAAATACAATGTTCTGTTCTGGCAAGCAGGTAGACAGGTTCTGAAAATGAATGAAGGTTTCAAACTTGGTAAATACATCTGAGGAGAGAAGTCTGGGTGAGCAGATCAGAAGCAGGCATGTAGCAGGCTGAAACACAGGATATGGGAATAATTAGATTAATTTGATAATCAAGTCACATAAATCCAGAGCAAATAAAATTAATGTGTTTTCCACATTCTCCAGGCAGCTCTTGTGACTTACCTCATTTACCCCCTAAGGAAGGTTGCCTTGGTAGGGTTTCTTGTCAATATGTCACTGTCTCCCTTAAAATGTGGTATCCAGGATCAAATAATATTCCATTTATAATCTGACCAGGATAGGATATCTGGAAGTATTTACTACTGTTTTTTGATTAATTCATCCTGAGACCTCATTGGCTTTTGGCAACTCTATAGGGAATGTTGGTTGATGGATTTCTTTGAACCTTGAGGATAGTCTCTATTGGTGTTGTATAATGCTATCCCATCTCTGTTGTTTGATATTTTTACTAATAATTTGGATAAAAACAGCCTGATTATCACATTTTCAGTTGACAGAAATGTGGGAGAGCTGCCTTTGGGTAAAAGAATCATAATATAAAAATACCTTGACAGATAGGAAGAGGTTAAATCTAAAAAGCTGGAATTTAGTGAATATATGTATGTATAAAATCTTGTACTCAGATTAAAAAAATTTTTTCATAGACACAAAATTGAGGAGGTATGGTTTAGATAAATGGTGTCAAACTCAAGTAGAAATAGATCCCTGCAGATTGCATATTTCTTAGAAAAACACAAATTGGCATTATCTGTGCTGTATTGAATTTTTTTATGTTAACTATTTCCGAATTATATTTTAAGCTAGTTAGTGCCCCACTTGGGAGTTTGATACCTTTAGTTTCGACCACAGTTGGTGAGAAAAAGACTTAGTCTTTTGAATTAATAAAATATAATTTCAGGAAAAAAGGGTTAGCAATTATCCCATTCTACTCTTCTGATCATAGCTGGGGCACCACATTTTTGGGAAAACATTAGTTCAGTTCAGCAAGTATTTGGTAAGCTGTAATGTTCAAGGCACTGTACTAGTTACTAGAGTACTACTAGAGATGACTTGGGAGTTACTAGGGGTCTCAGAACCATATTATAACCATATTTCACCAAGCTTCAGTTTTGCATCCCATTAGCTGGCTCATCTACCCACTTAAGCCATCTCACCATCTGCCTGGCACCACTGACCTGCCCTTTCCCCCTTGGGCCAACATTTTCCATAGCAGATCAAAGATTCATATACCATGGTCTTCCTGAATCAGTTCCCTACACCCTGTAAAATTAATTCACTTATTTTTGCAGCTTTAACCCTAACGCCTAACCCACTAGAATGATGACCAAGACTGCAAACTAGACCACTACTGGTTGGCCCTAGACACCAGTCTATGCTTCAACTTTTTGTACCATCTAGCCATTCACCCAGTTCTGTCCTTCAATATGTGTTATCTTTTCTTCTTAGAATGTGAGCTCAAGTGAAGGACTATCTCTGTCATTCTTTGTGTTCTCATTGTATATTGTAATGCCTGGTGCATCCAAGTTACTAATAAGCATCCTTCCCTTCATGCATCCAATGATTCCTTCATTTATTCATGAAAGAAACTATTGAAGGAACTGGGGATGTTTAGACTAGTTTTTATCTGGCTTCAAATATGTGAAGGACATTCAGAGAGAATAGGGATTAGAATTCGTATTCTTTCTCCAGAAGGAGAAGCTGAAACAAGTGTACTAGACTAAATGTTACAGGAAGATAAAGATATTATATCTGTGTAAGAAAGAATTTTCCAAACAATCAAGACTATCTGTGGTGATTAAAAAGGTTCCAGAGACATAGTTCTGCATAATTTAATCATTTTATTAATAAGACTGGCATGTTTATTAATAAAAGGATAGTCATTTAGCTGCCTGTCTTAGACCAAAGACCCCCTACTGGCAGTGGGCTCACAGTTTATGGGTGCTCTTTAAGGAGTAAGTGTTCCTGAGGGGTATCAGTCAACTCTGATCAGTTAACATAATGAGAGGGTGGGCTGTATTAAAATGAGTGTTTGAAGAGTGACTTAGGTCACCCAAATCTTGGTCAAAGAAACATCATTTTCCATACTACCTGTTGTGACTTAGGGAGAATCAACATTTTCCCAGATCTGTCTCAGCAAACACAATGAACAGGAATTACACCCATTAGTCGAAACTTAGAATTACTTTTGCTGTCTAATTAGATCTTGGCCTGGGTAAATCTTTAAGAGAATTCTCCCACACTGGTTGGTTTCTGGATAAGAAAGTAGAAAAGGGGAAAAACCTTGGTCCAAATACAATAATTAATTATTAAATAAAAAATAAATATTCATTTCTCACCTATCCAAAAATGAAATGAACTGAAGACAGAATTTATACATTTATTGAATGAATAATTAAATAACTGCTACCTCTGTGACTGACCCTTCTTTCATTTTCTGGTAGAGAAATTTTCCTCATGACAAAAGAATTAAACATTACCATCAGATTATAAAAAGATGACTCTTCAGCTGTCAATAGGAATTTATTGTTCAAGTAATATATTTCCCCATGAATTAACATAATTTTCCAAGCTTTTCATAGTCACTTAGTGTTGAGCCTTTCATTAGAGGACTTTGTTGTTAAGTAAAGGAGAATTCCTGTATTTATTTGAATTTGGCTTTGCGATCTTTTGCTGTTTCCTTTGGCACGTGGTGTAGTGGATAGAGAGCCAGCTTTGGAGCAGCAGTACTGGAGTTCAAATCCTGTTTTAACAGACTAGCTTTATGATCATGAACAAGTCACTTACCCTCTATGTTCTAGGCAGACAGTCCTCTAAGACTCTTAAGTTGCAGAATTGAGAGATGGAATTTTCTTATCTGGTACTTCTCTCTATCAATGAAATCACAGTTCTAGGCACTTCTGCTGTCTCTGTCTTTTTTTTTTTTTAATTTAACTTTTAACATTTATTTTCACAAAATTTTGGGTTACAAATTTTCTCCCCTTTTATCCCCTCCCCCCCCAAACCCAAGCATTCTAATTGCCCCTGTGACCAATCTGCTCTCTCTTCTATCCTCCCTCTCTGCCCTTGTCTCCGTCTTCTCTTTTGTCCTGTAGGGCCAGATAGCTTTCTTTACCCCTTAACCTGTATTTCTTATTTCCTAGTGGTAAGAACATTACAGTTGATCCTAACACTTTGAGTTCCAACTTCTTTAGCTCCCTCCCTCTCCACCCCTTCCCTTTGGAGGACAAGCAATTCAATATAGGCCAAATCTGTGTAGTTTTGCAAATGATTTCCATACTAGTTGTGTTGTATAGGACTAACTATATTTCCCTCCATCCTATCCTGTCCCCCATTACTTCTATTTTCTTATGGTCCTTTCCCTCCCCATGAGTGTCGACCTCGGATTGCATTCTCCTCCCCATGCCCTCCCCTCTATCCTCCCCCCCACCCTGCTTGTGCCCTTGTCCCCCACTCTCCTGTATTGTGAGATAGGTTTTCCTATCAAAATGAGTGTGCATTTTATTCTTTCCTTTAGTGGAATGTGATGAGAGTAGACCTCATGTTTTTCTCTCGCCTCCCCTCTTTATCCCTCCACTAATAAGTCTTTTGCTTGCCTCTTTTATGAGAGATAATTTGCCCCATTCAATTTCACCCTTTCTCCTCCCAATATTTCTCTCTCACTGCTTGATTTCATTTTTTTTTTTTTTTTTAGTATATGATCCCATCCTCTTCAATTCACTCTGTGTACTCTGTCTCTATGTATGTGTGCGTGTGTGCATGTGTGTGTGTGTAATCCAACCAACTACCCAGATACTGAAAAGTTTCAAGAGTTACAAATATTGTCTTTCCATGTAGGAATGTAAACAGTTCAACTTTAGTAAGTCTCTTATGACTTCTCTTTGCTGTTCACCTTTTCATGGTCCTCTTCATTCTTGTGTTTGAAAGTCAAATTTTCTTTTCAGCTCTGGTCTTTTCATCAAGAAAACCTGAAAATCCTCCATTTCATTGAAAGACCATTTTTTCTCCTGAAGTATTATACTCAGTTTTGCTGGGTAGGTGATTCTTGGTTTTAGTCCTAGTTCCTTGACTTCTGCAATATCCTATTCCATTCCCTTCGATCCCTTAATGTAGAGGGTGCTAGATCTTGTGTTATCCTGATTGTATTTCCACAATACTTGAATTGTTTCTTTCTAGCTGCTTGCAATATTTTCTCTTTCACCTGGGAATTCTGGAATTTGGCCACAATGCTCCTAGGAGTTTCTCTTTTTGGATCTCTTTCATGCGGTGTTCTGTGGATTCCTTGAATATTTATTTTGCCCTCTGGTTCTAGAATCTCAGGGCAGTTTTCCTTGATAATTTCATGGAAGATGATGTCTAGGCTCTTCTTTTGATCATGGTTTTCAGGTAGTCCCAGGATTTTTACATTGTCTCTCCTGAATCTATTTTCCAGGTCAGTTGTTTTTCCAATAAGATATTTCACATTATCTTCCATTTTTCGAATCTGCGCGGTATGTTCTGAGATATCTGTCTTTCTCATAAAGTCCTTAGCGTCCATCTGTGCCATTCTAGTTTTGAAAGAACTATTTTCTTCAGTGAGCTTTTGAATCTCCTTTTCCATTTGGCTAATTCTGCTTTTGAAAGCATTCTTCTCCTCATTGGCTTTTTGAACTTCTTTTACCAATTGAGTTAGGCTAGTTTTCAAGGTGTTAATTTCTTCAACATTTTTTTGGTTCTCCTTTAGCAGGGAGCTGATCTGCTTTTCATGCTTCTCTTTCATCCCTCTCATTTCTCTTCCCAGTTTTTCCTCCACCTCTCTAACTTGATTTTCAAAATTCTTTTTGAGCTCTTCCATGGCCTGAGCCCATTGGGTGGGCTGGGACACAGAATCCTTGATTTCTATGTCTTTGCCTGATGGTAAGCATTGTTCTTCCTCATCAGAAAGGAAGGGAGGAAATGTCTGTTCTCCCAGAAAGTAGCCTTCAATAGTTTTATTTCTTTTCCCTTTTCTGGGCATTCTCCCCAGCCAGTGACTTGACCTCTGGATATTCTCCTCACACCCACCTCGCCTCCTGGTCCTCCCAGCCAGCGTTTGGGGACTGAGATTCAAATGCTGCTTCCAGCCTTAGGGCTTTTGACGGGGGCAGGGCTGCTATTCAGTGTAAGATTAAGTTCAGATGGTCAGGTCGGGGCAGGGCCGCCTCTCAGGCTCAGTTCCCTCAGGGGGTTTATGTACAGACCTTCCACAATGGATCCAGGCTCCCACCCGCTTGGGGAGCCCCTGTCTGCAGCCGCCTCTCAGCTTCTATCTCCCGGGGGGGCCCGAGCCCTGGGGGCACCCCACTCCCTTCTCGACCCGCCAAAGAGACTCTCTCACCGACCCCCATCACCTGTGGGTGGAGGGGCTTGTGCGGCTGCTGGAGATCCCGTCCCTGAAGCCTGCTCGGATCTGTACTTCTCGGAGCCGCGGCCGCCGCAGGTCTTTCTGTCTTTCTTAATAATAAAGATGTATAAATTTATGTGTGTGTTGGGGACAATTTTTTATGTGAAATCATAACATTTTAATTCAAACTTTGAAACATGTAATTTGACATTTTATAGTTCATTTATATTTTGAGAAATATTGTAGCATTATAACTTATCTGTAATTCCATGTGGAAAAATACTTATGTTGTAATGTTGGTTTGATTTTTTGATTTCATAAGCTGTAACGGAATCCTTATTTAACAGTGACATTTTAATAGACTAATACTATGTTAGGGTAAGCCTATTTGGTAATTTTTAATCTTTTCCCCCACACTCTTCTCTCATTCTGACCTCCAATTACTTCTTGTTATTGTCTGACATCGCTATGCTCCCAGTCACCCACACTCTTAACCACTGCATAATCCTTGACTCTTTACTCTTCCCTCTGTTTGCAGTTTATTATCAAATCTTATCATTTCTGTTTTGACATCTCTCATATATGTCCCCTTCTTTCCATTTATGTGTCCACGATCTTAGCTCAGGCTTTCATCACTTTTGCTTGGACTACTACAATAACCTTTTACTTTTCTTCCTTTATCAGATCTGTTCCCACTTCATTCTGTCTTCCACACAGCTCCAAGATGATTTTTCTGTAACCCAGGTCCAACAGATCAACTTCCACTGGGCTCCAGTGGCTTCCTCTTAAGTTCAAGATTAAATATATTTTCCTCTGTTTGGCATGTAAAGCTCTTCACCCGGCCTTTTTTAGCCTTCTTAGGCCATAATCTCCTTTATGCATCCCTTGTAGTTCCTATAATAAGACATTCCATCTCTTATCTGCATGATTTTGCATTGTTTGTTCCCCATGTTTAGAATGTTTTTCACCTCTGTTTCTTAACTTCCCTGACTTCCTTCAAGATTCAGCTCCCTTCTGACTTTGTTCAGTAAGCTTTTACTGCTTCCTTCAACTGCTAATCCATTGCCATTTCAGATGACCTTCATCTTCTCTGTATGTGTATGTAAGCATCCATACATATATTGTATATGCTTAGTTACACACATTGTCTCCTTTGCTAGAAAGTATACTTCTTGAGGAAAGGACTTTTTTTTGCTTTACTGACTAAATGATGTGGTTGACAGAGTTAAGAAAGTGCATAATTATGCAAGAGGGCAGAAGTATATATATTATTGAACTTGGAGTCAGGAGTACTTTATTTCAAGTTCCACCTCTGACCATGGTCAAGTCACTTAACTTCTCTGAGCTTCAGTTTCCTCATTTGTAAAGTGATAATGGATACTCTTGGCATCTGTCAGTATTTTTGTGTGGTCTAAATGACATTATGCTCATGAAGTGCTTAATAAACTATAAAGTGATAAATAAATATAAGTTAATATTGCTTTTATGAAAATATCATTAAGATTATCATACACTACTTTAGGACTAAAGACAGAAACTGTCCTGGTTCCAGCACCTACTGATTCAAGAAAACTGATGATTAAATTTTCAATGTAAACATTTATACCTTGGAAATCAACGAACACTACATCTCAGGGTTTGGTTTATGACTTCGTTGACTTTTAAATTTTACTTCATTTTTAATTTATGGAATAAAACAAGCATTTCAATAAAATAGCATAATAAAAAGATGTATTACACCATAAAAAAAGATTATCATACTGTATTGTTTGCAGCCATGTTTGTTAGAACCTGTAGAATATCTTTTGGAGAAATTACTAATTTTATTTTTCCCCCTTTCAGGATTTTGGCTCCACACAGTTGTTTTCAAGATATTGAGACCCTTTATAACTTCCTAGTGGCTAATGAGGTATGAGAGATCCTTTATATTTTTATCTCTTTTCCAAAATGAATAGCTTTAATGTGAGATAAAAACAAAATAATTTTTAGATTGTGGATATAAGTAATAGAGAAACATTGATGGATTTGAAAGAGTATTTTCCTAGAAATTAAAAGACTTTTTATTTAAAAGACTTGTTTTGAGAGTTTGCTAACCAGTTGTGTGATCTTGGGTAGACCACTTATCTATGCCTCAATTTCCTTATCTGTAAAATGAAAAAGATGGATTAGATTATTTCTGAGGTTCTTTCCATCTCCGAAATGATTTTTAAAATGCAGTAAAAACAAATAAATAAATTTATTCTAATATTAATTAAAAACTTTATTACTTTGCATATATATGATGCTTCAGTACTCTTTATTTAATCATCAGTCACATTAACTCCCACCTTTACTGCTTTCTTACAGGATATACATTGAAGCCTTCAATATGGCACAATTAATTTTCTTTAAAAGAATTTTTTGGTAGATGTTGATTTATCCTAAAGGTTTGAGTTGCTAGAAATTCTAGAAGGACGTAATAATATTTTATGGTCTTACTTAAGAGCAGCACAGACCCCGAGAGTAACATGACAGTGAAAATCCATAGTGTTGTTTGAGTTTTCCCCCTAGAGTGTTTAAGTCTACTTACATGCTTTCTTTTTCAGTTTTTGTTCTAGGTATGCTTTTCATATATATACACATACATTTATTTATTTGTTTATTTATTTCTCTTTGCTTAAAGGTCCCCTAAGTTGCCTTTGTATTCTAACATTGCAAATTTGCAATAGACTCACTTTTAGAAAAGAATTTTGTATAAGAGTGAGAATAAAATGCTAGACTTCTGCAGAATTTATAGTAAATTTGATTCCTTCATTGTTTAAGAGCATTTAGGTCATGTTGATAGAGTTAGAGCTAGGATTCAAACCAAGATCTCTAAATTTAGAATCTGCTGTTTTTCCATTGTGTTATGGTGTCTCAATACTTTGCATTGTTCTCAACTCCTCATGAAATGTCATTAAGATTACATATTTAATTTATTGATAAATCTTGTCATGTCTGCCTTTATGGTATCACTCATTTGCATTCCCTTCTTCCCATTTATGTTGCCTCCACCATCCTAATTTGAGTGCCCAACACTTCTGTCTTTAACCATTGTAATAGCCTTCTGATTGGTCTCCCTGTCCCAAATCTTGCCTAATTGTATTCCCTTCTTCCTTAACTGCTGGTCTGAGTTTCCTAAAGTGTCAATCTCCAAACTCAGTGAGCTCTAGAGGTAGTTCTGTTAGCTGCAGGATCACATAGAACATCTTCTATCTGGCATTTAAAGCTCTTCACAACTGGGCTCTTTCCTACATTTAGTCTCCTTACATTTTTACTGTCCTCTATGCATTCTGTGATCCAGCTACTCTGGCCGCCTTGCTATTCTCTGAATGCACACTCTGTCTCCTGTTTCTGTGCTACTGTTGCCTATGCCTAGAAGAGTTTGCTTCCTCACCTCCACCTGTTAATATCCCTTCTTTCCTTCAAGATTTAGGTCAAATCCGAGCTTCTATAGGAAGACTTTCCTTGTACCCTCAGCAGTTCCTTCTCACTCTGTCTTCCTTCCTTCTCCCCTCCCCCCCCGCCCCCGCCAATACCTTCCATCTGTTCTGTCTCTAATTTGTATGTACTTATTGACATGTCATCTCCCTCATTAGAAGTGGAACTTCTTGAGGATAGGGGACTATTTCAGTCTTTCTATTTCCAGTACTTACTTCAGTGTCTGACATACAGGAAAAACTTAATCTTGTTGATCACCTGACAAATTGTCAAAATAATTTGTGCTACTCAATAACAATATGTAATACTTGATATTCATAATGTAAACTCATATTCCACAGGCCAGATATGAAAATAAATCCTGTTAATACTATAGTGCCTCAGTGTTATAAGAGACCTTAGAAATCATTTCATCTAACCCCTCCTAAAATTTAATTATAGCGTCCCCAAATTTGTAGTTACATTGAATATATATCCTAAAATTTCGTTTTGTAGCAGAAATGAAATTTCTAGTATGTTTGAAAATGTCAAATGCATATTTTAACCTATGTCCTTTGTGACTTTATAGATGTGATAATTAATATCACATAGATATTAACTAATAAAAATAGTGAAATAGGACATTTTTGGTTAGACTATACCAATTTTTACAGTAATTTGGCTAGTATGTTTTAGCTTTTTCTTAACAATTAAACTCTAGAGTATCTCTTTATACACTTTCAGGTTCAAGGAATCTTTTCTTATTTGAGTTACATTAGATGCATATTCAGTTCTTTAACTTATTTTTGCAACAGTTGTCAGACTTTTTATATAGTGCAGTTTGTTTAATCACTTACAAATAAATAGTTACCTATGTTGTTTACATTCACCGGCTACCACAAAAACGGTTGATGTAAATATTTTGGCATATGTGATCCCTTTCTTTATGTCATTGCACTCTGTTATTTTAAAAAAAAATTTAAATTAATTAGTTTGTTTTTAGTTTTCTACATTCACTTCCATATATCTTAGATTTTTTTCCTCCTCCTTCCCCCACCTTCACTCTTCCTTCCTTTCTCCCTCCTCAGGATGGTGTGCAATATTATATAGATTCTACACATACATTCTCTTTTTTAAAATTAAATTTATTTATTTAACTTTTCAACATTCATTTCCACAAAATTTTGGGTTCCAAATTTTCTCCCCATTTCTCCCCTCCCCCACCCCAAAACACCGAGCATTCTAATTGCCACTATCACCAATCTGTCCTTTCTTCTAACATCCCTCCCTTCTCTTATCCCCATCTTCTCTTTTGTCCTGTAGGGCAAGATAACTTTCTATACCCCATTATCTGTATTTCTGTTTCCTAGTTGCAAGAACAATACTCAACAATTGTTCCTAAAACTTTGAGTTCCAACTTCTCCCCATCCCTCCCTTCCCACCCATTCCCTTTGGGAAGGCAGGCAATTCAATATAGGCCATATCTGTGTAGTTTTGCAAATGACTTCCATAATAGTCGTGTTGTGTAAAAATTCCCTCCATCCTATCCTGCCCCCCATTGCTTCTATTCTCTCTTTTGATCCTGTCCCTCCCGAAGAGTGTTGACTTCAAATTGCTCCCTCTTCCCACTGCCCTCCCTTCCACCATCCCCCCCCACCCCCCGCTTATCCCCTTCTCCCCCACTTTCCTGTATTGTAAGATAGGTTTTCATACCAAAATGAGTGTGTATTTTATTCTTTCCTTTGGTCAAATGTGATGAGAGTAAGCTTCCTGTTTTTTCTCTCACCTCCCCTCTTTTCCCCTCCACTGAAAAGTCTTTTATTTGCCTCTTTTATGAGAGATAACCTGCCCCATTCCATTTCTCCCTTTCTCCTCCCAATATATTTCTCTCTCACTGCTTAATTTCATTTTTTTAAGATATGATCCCATCCTATTCAATTCACCCCGGTGCTCTGTGTGTGTGTGTGTGTAATCCCACCAACTACCCAGGTACTGAAAAAAGTTTCAAGAGTTACAAATATTGTCTTTCCATGTAGGAATGTAAACAGTTCAACTTTAGTAAGTCCCTTATGATTTCTCTTTGCTGTTTACCCTTTCATACTTCTCTTGATTCTTGTGTTTGAAGGTCAAATTTTCTTTTCATCAAGAATGCTTGAAAGTCCTCTATATCATTGAATGACCATTTTTCCCTCTGAAGTATTATACTACCCAGCAAATCACCTGGGTAGGTGATTCTTGGTTTTAGTCCTAGTTCCTTTGACTTCTGGAATATCATATTCCACACCCTTCGATCCCTTAATGTAGAAGCTGCTAGATCTTGTGTTATCCTAATTGTATTTGCACAGTACTTGAATTGTTGCTTTCTAGCTGCTTGCAATATTTTCTCCTTGACCTGGGAACTCTGGAATTTGGCCACAATGTTCCTAGGAGTTTCTCTTTTTGGATCTCTTTCAAGGAGGTGATCGGTGGATTTTTTCAATATTTATTTTGCCCTCTGGTTCTAGAATCTCAGGGCGGTTTTCCTTGATAATTTCATGAAAGATGATGTCTAGGCTCTTTTTTTGATCATGGCTTTCAGGTAGTCCCATAATTTTTAAATTGTCTCTCCTGGATCTATTTTCCAGGTCAGTTGTTTTTCCAATGAGATATTTCACATTATCTTCCATTTTTTCATGTTTTGGCTTTGTTTTGTGATTTCTTGGTTTCTCATAAGGTCATTAGCCTCCATCTGTTTCATTCTAATTTTGAAAGAACTGTTTTCTTCAGTGAGCTTTTGAATCTCCTTTTCCATTTGGCTAATTCTGCTTTTGAAAGCATTCTTCTCCTCATTGGCGTTTTGACCCTCTTTTGCCAGTTGAGTTAGCCTATTTTTCAAGGTGTTATTTTCTTCAGCATGTTTTTGGGTCTCCTTTAGCAAGCTGTTGACCTGCTTTTTATGCTTTTCTTGCATCTCTCTCATTTCTCTTCCCAGTTTTTCCTCCACCTCTCTAACTTGATTTTCAAAATCCTTTTTGAGCTCTTCCATGGCCTGAGCCCATGGAATATTTATTTTGGATGTTTGGGATACAGAAGCCTTGACTTTTATGTCTTTCCCTGATGGTAAGCATTGTTCTTCCTCATCTGAAAGGATGGGAGGAGACATCTGTTCACCAAGAAAGTAACCTTCTATGATCTTAATTTTTTTCCCTTTTTTGGGCATTTCCCAGCCAGTGACTTGACTTTTGGGTCCTTTGTCAAGAGCAGGGTATACTCTGAGGACCTGTAAGATATTGGTTCCTCCAAGGTGGCACAGTCAAGCTTGTACTGGTCTGGGCGCAGGGAAGGAATTTTGTGCTCAGAATCTTAGCAGAGTTTCCTCTCTACAGGCACCTGACCTCCAGTTCCGCCAAGCTAGCACTGGGTGGGTGGTGGGGGGTGGGGATTCAGTCAAGCTGTGGAGGCAGGGCCACCATTCAGTGTGAGACAAAGACCAGCTCCCTCAGTGCCCCCAAGGGTTTTTACAATCCAGCAATGGTCTCGGGCTGCCGCAGGGGCTGCCCTGAGAATTCCTACTGCCTGCCTGGTGTGGCCTCTGCAGCTGCTGCCTGAGGCTGGAGCTATGAGAAGGCCCTTCTCCCTTCCCGGCCAGCTGAAAAAACCCCATCACTGACCTTTGGTGCCTGTGGGTTGAGGGATCTGCGGACCGCTGCTGCGACTGGGGATTCCGAGACTGGAGATTCTGCCCCCAAGGGCTGTTCACAAGCCATGGGCTGGGCTCCACTCCGCTCCACATCTGGTGCAACTGACGTTTCCCGTGGGCCTTTTCAGGTCACCCTGGGCTGGAAATCTCCTCCACTCTGTTGTTCTCCACTTCTGCTGCTCCAAAATTTGTTGAGAGTCCCTCTCTACAGGTATTTTATGTGCTGTGTGGGGAGACCCTGCATATGTGTGTCTTTCTACTCTGCCATGTTGGCTCTGCCTACACATACATTCTTATTAAATACATTTTCACCTTAGTCATGTTGAATAGAAGAATTAAAATGAATGGGAGAAACCATGAAAACAAAACATAACACAAGAGAAAATGGACTGCTTCATTCTGTGATCCAATTCCATAGTTCTTTCTCTGAATGTGGCAGACATTTTCCCTTAAGAGTCCATTGGGAATTTTTTAGGTCCTTGCATTGCTGTGAAGAGATAAATCTCTAGCACACTGTAGTTGTTGCTGTGTACAGAGTTCTCCAGGTTCTGTTGCTTTCACTCAGCATCAGTTCATAGAAGTCCTTCCAGGCCTCTCTGAAGTCTTCCTGTTCATCATTTCTTATAGCACAGTAGTATTTCATTATATTCATATACTACAACTTGTTCAGCCATTCAGACATTTTCCATAAAAGACAGCTGTTGGAGAGCAAATTGATTTTTTTCATCTTGAAGCCTGTCATCTATGTAGTGTTGATGTTTGGTGATCTCAGTTTGGATACTTAGTGGATGCTGACATTTGGAGCAGCACTGGGAATGTCAGTGGTCCTTAATTCAAGGATAAAACACACAAAGTAATAGGGATTGGGATTATTGTGGATTATGTTGCCTTGACCTTGAATGTGAGTAGGACAAGAAGGCAAGTACCACTGTGCTTTGAATTGTAAAGAACCATTTGTTTTCTGAAAGGTTTAGCTCAGATCAAATCACTTATCAAATTTCAAAGAAAACATGCTGCATCAGTTTGATTTGTCCTTCATTTCATAAGATTACAGATTTATAGCTTAAATGTGTATTAATATGAAACATATTAAAAGACATTAAGTGCAGCCCCCTCATTTTACAGATGGGCTGAGAGGGTAATTAGAGAGTTCAAGTGACATTTGTAGGTATTATGTCATTAGCATCATGATGTATTTGGAAACAGACTTTGTTCACAAGATCAGAGAGCTAGTGCTGGAAAGGACTGTAGAGACCATCTACTACAACCCCCCTTTCTTAATACATTTTTTTTTAAACTAATAAGCATCTATTTTCTTTTCCACCTTCCGCCTTAACTGAAAGAAAAGAAAAACCTTTGTAGTAAATATTCATAATCAGATAAAACAAATTCCCCCACTGACCATGTCCAAAAATGTACATCCTGTTCTACTTGTTTTGTCCCTTCCCTCTCTATCTTGATGTAAATATTCTTCATTATCAGTTCTCTGGAATCATGGTTGCATCATTGTGTTGATAAGAGTTCCTAAATACTTCAGATTTGATCATTTTTATATTGTGGCTATGTTTTTCACATGGTAAAATAGTATTCTCTTATATTCATATACCATACTTTGTTCATCCATTCTCCAGTTGATGGGAACCTCCTTAGTTTAAAATTATTTGCCCCCACAAGAAGAGCTGCAAGAAACTTTTTCAAACAAATTTCGTTCATACTTCTTTTGATGTCTGTGAGAGTATAGACCTAATAGTTGTGTCTTTGGGTCAGTGAGTATGTGCAGTTTAGTAATTTTTGGGAGCAGCTCTAGATCATTTTCTGGAATGGGTGGACCAACATACAGTTCCATGAACAGTTCATTACTATGCCTGTTTTCCTGTAACCCCTCCAACTTTCATCAGTTTGCTTTTTTTGTCAGCTTTTTGATAGTGGTGTGAGGTAGAACCCCAGAATTACTTTAATTTACATTAACTATTAGTGATCTGAAGCATTATATTTGAAAATTCGTGGGTTTGATTTCTGCTCTTGAGAACTGCCTGTTCATATCCTTTGACTGTTGATCAGTTGGGACCCTCTCCATTTTTAAAAAAATAGATGAGGAAACTGAGACTTGAGGAAGCTGCTAGGTATCAAGTGTCAGGAAGAATTTGAAGCCAGCTCTGAAGTGACCCTGGGAAAGTCACTTGAGCCTATTTGTCTCAGTTTCCTCATCTGTAATATGAGCTGGAGAAGGAAATGGCAAACCATTCCAATATCTTTGCTAAGAAAACCCCAAATGGGGTCTTGAAAATACTGGACAATAACAACCTTTTATCATTTTTAGAAATTCTGGAGCAGAAGTGTCAGACATGAACAACACTCCTAAGTGAGAGTGAGGTTAAAAACCAGATTAAAATGTAATTGGGAAATATTTCACAAAATAAATAAAAATACAATAGAATGTAGGTAATGTTAACAGATGGTTTTCCGAGTCAATATGTGGTCTACTGGGTCCTTTGTAAATATGGTTTAGTGTCCCTCATTTCTGTTAGTTTGACACCACTGCTCTAGAGAAAAAGATGTATTTTACATGAGCATACCATGACATTTTTGCTGAAATCTATTTGCCTTCATAGAAGACATGATCTGCGGTGCAGGTAATTTTTGTTTTTAAAAGTACTTTTCTCTTTGCCGCATTAACATCTACTTGAGCATCTTTTTTTTTTTTTAATTGAGTCAGACATTATTCCAGCATGTAACTTACATGAAAATGTCTTATTAATTTGAACTCGGAGAATTTATGATCACTTAAGCACCATATTATGTAAAAGCAGAGCAATGTGATATAGTGGGTAGAGAATTTAACCTCAAAACCAGAGATCTGGATTCAAATTCTGATTTTTGATACAGACTGCCTTTGTGATTTTGGGCAAGCCACTTAACCTCTCAGTTCTCTAGTTTTAATGCTATAAGTTGAAAAAAAAATTCTAATTCTAATTGGTAAAAGGAATTTCCTTTCCTGGGAGTTGACTATACCACTGAAATTACAAGCCTAATTGCTATCCCATATTACGTAAGAAGTTAAAAATATTTTCTTTCTCTTTGAATTTTTGAAGTCTTCCACACAAATAAAATTAATTCAGCCTAAAATCAGTAGCTTTCTCAAACTAAGGACTTAAGAAATCATGAATTTTTCCAAAATGCCTATGACTTTGGTCTAATAATTTTGTATTTTAAAGGACTTTATATCATCACATAGAATCATTAATTTTATTAACCAATTTAATATGACTCATTCATACCTACTTATATTTTATGTACCAAATATACTTTATTTGATAGTAACAAAAATACATTAAACTTTTTTTAAGTTCTGTAAGTCAGACTTTTCATTAAGAGAGACTAGCCGTTTTACCTGTATCTCAGAATTACTGAGGTTTTCTTGTGGTATTAAATAAATCTTAACAACAAACAATTGTAGTAATACATTAAAATGTAAATCTTATCAATAAACAATTCATCTACAATATTAAACTCATTCACAGAATTTCACTTGCTGTGCCTCATTATAGCATTTGAGTTAAGCTTGATTTTTTCTAGTCTGTACCAGCAAAAGAGACAACTCTGATGGATCTTAACAAACAAGAAAAGTTGAGAGTACAGTTCCTGTGATCAATTAGCCAAACTAAATTTAAAGATTTTCATTGCTAAACTGATCACAGAATAATGAATTTTCTGGTCTTCTTAACTCATGAATTCTATCTAGTAAATCCTCAAGTGATTGTGATCAGTATTAGTAAAGGGAGAACTTAACAAGGAACAAGATAAAGGTCCTTGACTGTTACTGAATCAGGTTCAGTGTTTCACAGAACCTCAGAGCCATGTCTTAAAAGGAATCATCTCCACAACAGATCAGACAGGGGGTCATGTAACTTTAGTTTGAAGATCTTCAGTGAGGAGAACCCACTGTCTTCTGAGTCCACCCCTTCCATTTTTGCATGAGCTCTAATTATAAAGAAAGCAGTTTCCCTGACAACATACCTAAGCTTTCTTCTTTTCAACTTCTACCCCATTAGTACTAGTTCTGTCCTTTGGGGCCATGAGGAAGTGGTGTAGGCCCTCTTTCATGTTACAGCCCTTCAGATACTTGAAGCAAACATTCATATTCTTCCTAAGCATTCTGCAGGTTAAATTTCTCTGGTTTTATTAATTGTCCTGTCTTATGAACTAGGGGGCCCTCTCTCTTTCCTGACTGCTTTCTTCCAGAAACTCTCTAACTTAACAATCTCCTTACTATATAGTGCCCAGAACTAAACACAATATTCTAATAATTGTGTTCTAATAAAGACAGAATAGAATGGTACTATCACCTAGTTCCTGAAAGTTATGCCTTTCTTAATGTAGCCTGAGATTGTATTACTTTTTGTTATTCATTAGTTCATATTAAATTTGCAATCCATGAGAACCTTAGATCATTTTCAGATGAATTACTGTAATAATGCTCTAGTTATGTACACATAGCAGTCTTTTACTTATAAAGCAGATTCTTTGAACCCAGGCATGAGACTTTATATTTGTCCCTATTAAATTTTATAAAATTCAGCCCACTGTTCTATTCTGTCAATATAATTTTTAATCTTAACTGTCATCAGTTTATTAGCTCTCCCTTCCAGCATTGTATCATCTACAGATATGATAATTATGCCATCCGTGTCTTTGTCCAAGTCATTGTTAAAAATATTCAACAACACGTAGTCAGAGAACTCCATTGAAGGCTTCTTTCCAAGCTATTTGGCTAACTCTAGATCAACTTAATTGAACTGTCATCTAGCCCACATCTCTTATCCCTTCTACAAGAGTAACATGAGAGACTTTTAAAATATTTTGCTAAAATCTAGGTAAGTTATATCTATAATATTCTCAATTGCTAATATAGTCACCATGGCAAAAAAGAAAAATATATCAGACTGGCATAATGTGATCTTGATGAAACCTTATTGGATTTTTGTGATCACCATTTCTTTTTCTAGATGTTCAGTAACTACATGGTTTAGAATGTTGCCAGGAATCAGAGTCAAGGTCACTGGTCTATAATTTGCAGGCCTTATTCCTCTTCCCTGTTGGAAAGTTGGGACTGCATTTAATTCAGTAGTAGCTTTTCAGCTCTCTATAGTCTTTGAAAGATCACTGACAATGTCTCAAAGTCACATATAGTATGTAGTTCATCTGGCCTGGTAAATTAGGGCCACTTACTGCATCAGCTATATTAAGGGATCCCTAAGTTCAGGTTTAAAAATGAGGAAACTTGATCACTTTCTCCTATTCACCTTAATTCCTTTATTTATTGGCAAATATCTCTCCAAATGAATGATCATCTAGAAAACCCAGTGTCTTCACTAGAAAGCATAAAAAGAAACCTACATATAAGACCTGTGTGTGCAAAACAGATTTATAAAAGGATATCCTTCACAGCCAGCTAGAGATTGGAATGGGATGTTGCAGATCACTAATCTGTTTCAGTTTGGGTTGATGGTGTGGCAATGCTGAAGTTGGCCCCATCTCTGATGTGTGTTAGAAATGCTGTCTCGTTTTTAGAGGTTCAAGGATGGTGATTTGTGGGGATCGCAGTGCTGTCAGCTACCTTTATGTCCAGAACTATGCTTTGGAATCGTTGAGTTCACTAATTGGTTGGGGAGAATGATAGTGAGACTGCAATGTTTCCTAATGTGTTGAAGGTTAGCTAGTATGAGGGATGTGGAGGGTTTTCTCTATGATGCTAGATGTGTTCATTAATTTTTATTAAATATCTAGATATTTTAAATCCTCTCACCTCAGTGTACTGGGCTGTTCTAATTGGGTTCTCACTTGTCATTTAATTTAGCATGCAGTTTTAATAACTATACTTTTGCTCTTTTCCTTAGGCCAATAGCTATATCAACTTTACTGCCCAGGAACTTTACGAATGTGTGTCACAGGCTGAATATCGGTAAGTCATCTATGATATAAAACTATAATCAGAGTCAGCCTGCTAAAGTAAAAGTTGCTTGGAGCAGCCATGATTTTCAATTTACCTTGAGCTGCTTTGATTTTAGACAGTTCTTATCATATGTTTAATTAGTCATTTCCTCTTTTTGCTCTAAGTCTGTTTTGTAATGAATAATTGACCTTGACAGAAAATACTAAATAATAAAGCAGATTAACCAGTTGTCAGATCAGTATTATGTAGTTTTTGCTTTCATTTTATAGTTGATTTTAGAGTTTTTCCATTCTCATCATTAGTACCTAAGTTTTCATATAGGCTTGGAAGCCACTAAGGATGAGTCACTATTTTCCTTGAAATGGTACTTCCTTTTGTAGACAAATATTCTAGCTCTGTTCACTCACTTTTTCTAAACTAACTGAGGCTATTTCTAAGATATTTATAGCCTATGAGAACCAAGATACCAATTCTTTACATGAAAAATTGAAAATATTTTAAAAAAATATTTTGCTTTCAATCTGACACACAACTGAATAGTGTTTTTACAAAAGAAAGTTAAAGCCTTTTGTTTCTTCCTTATGTTATTAGTTTGGATCTGTTAAATAACTAGATTCTTCAGTAACACAAATGATAATAATCACTTGTGTTTGTATGGCAATTTACATCTTAAAGGCACCCTTTGCTCACAGCACCTATATGGGTATTGGTTGGCACACAAAATACTAATTTTACTGATGAGGAAAGTGATACTAGAGGGGTTAAGTGACTTGACTGGGGATTGTAGCTCTGGAGCTTAATTAAGGGAGTTCTAGTTACAAGTCCAGCACTCTTTGCAAAGACAAAGCTAAGAGCATGTTACATATTATATCAATTCCAACAAAACTAGCTGGGTGAATTTTGGGAGAGGTGTTACTACCATGTAAAGAGGAATACTCTTTAGGTCCATGAATTATTGAAAGACAGTTTTGTGTAGTGGATAAAGCTGACCTTGGAACCAGGAAGGTCTGGGTTGAAGTCTTGCTGCTGTGTGACTTGCTATGTGACTCTGGACAAGTCACTTAAACCTCTCAGGTTGCCAAGCAATTTAGATTACAAGGGAAATTCCTTAAAGGAGGAACAGTTTTCTCCAACATGCTTAAAATATTTGGATTTTAGTTTTCCTTTTTGACTAATGTCTTTGTATTTATGAATTAATTTTTTTATGCTGGCGGTATTTTTAGGGTAACAGTCACCCATCTTTTTTTTTTTTTTCCAATTGCTAGGTTATATGAGCTATAGCATTTGCTAACAAAATGACTACTGGACTAGAGACTATTGGGACTGGGATGGTGGGGTGAGGAGGAAGGGTGTGTGTGTGCTTTTGGTCTGGAAAAAGATTGAATAATACCTAGGTTCTGTGTGAGACGACCCTGATGCTGTTTAAAAGCAATTGGATTTTATGGCACACTTCCATTTTGCATAGTTTTTCATAGACTATAAATGCAGCTTCCTGTGTCTGTTTGAGATAGACCCCATCATTCAGTTTCTCTACTAGGACCTCAGAAGATGAAGTAGAAAGGGAGATCCTTTAATTCCCCTTTCCCTTACTTGACATAGGGCCAGATATGTTTGATAGGTAAGTTTGAACGGAAACTCCCACCCCCCTTTTATTTTTAAAGCGTTTAAATGGAGTAATATTAATGTCTGCCAGTTTCCCTGAGATCCAGTGGGGGAAGCAGAAGTAGATCACATTTAACTGGTGTACATATTACTTCCTTGGGAATATTAAAGCAAATAACTATTTAAAGTGCTTGAGTTTTTAGTTCCTTTATGGTTTCTTGTCTCCAGAATTGACTGTAAAGGAGGGAATTGTCAATGTGGAAACCACACATCTCTAGAAAGGCCTTTGTTTTAATGCTATAGGGCGGTTATAAATGCTTGGGGGATGGGGTTGTCATGGTATGATGGGGACTGTGTTTAGAACCTGATACAGCAGAAAGAGAATGTTTCAGGTTGAAAGTACCCTTGATTAAAACTTGCACTTGGTAAGGCAAGGGGGAAAATAGAAGATCTCATTACATGATTATAATTCAGGTTGACTTCTGAAATCTCTTGCAGTCAAACACCTTCAAGTTTTTTCATTTCTTATTAGAGGGATACTTGCTTATCCATTCCTTTCCTAAGGTCATATGGGCATTTTATTCAGAAGCCTAGGATGGCACATTAGCCAGTCTTAGCTATTATAAAAAGGAAGTAGAAGGAATAAATTCTCATTGTGTGTTGATCTAATTTTAACTTCTTAAGAAAACTGAAAAGGGACAGTCATTTTTCAGTATAAATTAAATACTAGTTTGTGACATCAAGTTCAAAAATGTACCTGGCAAAGCCAAAGTCTTCTGCCTCAGGCAGAATGTGTACAAAAAATGCTGCCATTTTCTCATTAAGAATGCTTTTGGAACTGTGCTTGTTTTGTGAGTATGGGGACTTGCTCAGTAGTCTCCACAAGATTAGACTAGACTAGAGTTCCTGATCTGTAGCACAGAGTCTCCAAGACATAGCCTTGGAGAATAAAGACCCAGATATACACTGTAGAGTATTTGTTGTTTTTCATTTTTAAATGAGGAAGCATGCTACAAGATATATAAATAAGGTAAGTATTGAACATCAAAAGGTCTTCAAGTGAAAGGATTTAGTCAGAAACAGCCCTTGCATGTACACAAATAATACATCTCCATCCCTTTAAGAAGAATTTTAGAGAAGCTCCATCAAATAGTGGAAGCTTTGGCAGTTTTTTTTTAAATCGGTAGTTGTTTAGATAAAACTGAACTGGTAAGTACAGTAAAACATCTAGCAAGATAGATTTTTTTAATTGACTTAGTCAAACCAGTCATTTGTTTTGGTTTTTGTCTCTACAGCCAAATCAAGACTGAGGCTTTTAACTGGATTTTTCAAGGGAAAACAGATTTCTGTTACTTATTTCATTACAGTGTATTCAGTTTTCCTCTTGCCTAATTAATATCTTTCTAGAGTTATGCATATAAATGAGTGAAAAATATTTCTGTGTTGACTGAATTATTTGGAGAATTGTGTCCATCTTTTTGACTTTTGCTGTGAAACCAGTCAATTATGAATGTTCATAGTTTGATTACATGCCTTACATTTTATCTTTGAAAATCAGTTAATGGTGCTAGAGGGCATAGCCAGTAGTAAAACTATTCTTGAATTTAATGTTAAATGCTTTAAAAAAACACTTTGATGAGGCAGATGAAGGTCTAGGTTAGAGGAAGCTGAGACAATGAAACAAAAAACTTTACTAAGAAATTACTATGTATCTCTGTTTTGCAACTTGGTATTCGTTGTGGTTTTTGTTTTAGGGTCTGCTAGTGAAATGATGGTGGGGTTTTTTTTTTTAATGCAGTGGAGTTTAAGTTCCTTCAAAGCAAGGACTGCTTCATTATTGTGTTCGTATCCCCAACACCCAGTGTAGTGTTGGGCACATAATAAGTATTTAATAAATGCTTGGTATTGGCTTGTCTGCTCCCTTTTCCCTACTTTTTTTTCCTCAGATTCTTACATTGCCTATTTATAATCATAGCACACTGCTTGACACATAGAAAGGGCTTTTAAAATTCTTTATCCTAACATGTAAAGGAAAGGTCTTCAAAATTATCTTTAAAAAAATAAGAACAAAGCCACATCTTTAACATATATGTACCACAATCCAAAAAAAGTTTGTTTGGTTTTGTTTACTTTGAATTAGGAAGAAAGTTATGGTAGGAATATGGGATGAGAAGGAGACCAATAAATAGAAATAAAATAGAAAATAGAAAAAAATGTTAAATGTGGACCTCAGTTGGCCTTTTTTGGCCATTTTGACCTTTTTTTGGTAGTTGAGCATTAAGTTTTGGTTAAGGCAATAATTATGTGCACCAATATATTTAAACAACTCTAAAAAATTGTGGCTTTTCTTCCATTAATTTTAGTAGTTTATATAAGATAGCTAATATAGTCAGTAGTAGGTTATATTTTCTCACTCTGTTATGTGTACTCTCTTGTTTCTAATAAATCAGAGCAGACCAGGACTGACAGAATGGCAATAGTAATCCAGTCTCTGAACCTGGAGATGTAACAGTCACAATTATTCACTATTCACACAGTACATAATTCAGTGATTGAGTAACCCTGAGACCCAATCACATTCTAAATTAATTCAGTGTGCTAACTGAAATGTTGTCCATAGTGTGAACATAATGAGAGCACATATTTTGATGGATTCTAAAAGTGATAGAGATAACACATTTTAGCTTTGAATTTCCTGTTTTTCCCCATCAAGCTTCAATTGTAATAACGGTAAACTGCATTTTCTACTTAATCCTGATGAAGATATTATTTCAGAGGTAATGTTCTATAGTAGAGTGCTAGACTTGGAGTCATAAATACCTGGAATAAAAGCCTGCCTGTGATATTTATTAAGTTTTATGACCCAGGAAACAACACTTCTGTGGCTTAGGTAAACCCCTAGGACATATATACTAAGTCATAAATTGTAAGTTAGCATACCGTAATCACTTCACGGATTCTTCATGACTAACTCTTATTTTCTGCCAAAAGTAGAAATAAATTAGATGCTCATTTTAATAAAAGAAAAAGATTTGTACATTTTTAAGATCTCACTTAAAAAGAATTGCATTTCTTTGAAGCAGAAGCACCAAGAAGGATACTTCAGGTAGATGGATACTTCAGCAAAAAGTGATGTTGTGTCATTCCTTCTGGAATAATCTAAGCTCCTCAGGAAAGCAATCAAAGCCCTTCACAGTGTGACTTCATCCTTCAGCCTTTCGTATCATTTCTTATTCCACTGCTATATTCCGGAAAGACTTTTTCTTCAGATTCTATCCAAATCCTGCCTTTTCTTCTAGGTGCAACTGAAAGTCTGTGAAGCCTTCCACAACCAGTTCAGGCCACCAACGGTCTTTCTCTATATATTTACAGAAATGGTCTATACCACTCCTTTATTACATACTTCCTTGTAATGTTTTTTTTTAAGTATTTTATTGTAAATTGTAATTTTTTTTGAATATAGTGACCTTGCTCTATCTCCCATGGTGTTTTTTCCCCCATCCTCTGTGTGTATTCCTCCACAAAGTCCTATTTCAAAGCCTTATTTACAATTGGAGGGAGAACTCCTATCAGTAAGATCACTGATCCTGAGATCTCCAAATAAGTGTTTAGTAAATATTTGTTAAAGCTCTGCCACATAGTATTGGAATGGTGTTTATCCTTGAATTGAGGTAATAATCATGGGATCGTATATTTGTGTCTAGTAATATTTTATTAGGTTATCTGATCCAATTCATTATAAATACAAGGAAACTGAGCCCCAGAGACATCTTGCCTGAGATCACAGACATAGTAGAACTGAAATTTGAACACAAGTCCTCTGTACCACACAAGCTAGAAGACTATATAGAATATTGGATTTAGAGTCAGAAACTGGTCTGCATTTGGGTCTGAACTGGACCCTGCCATTTATTAGCTGTGTGACTTTATGCAGGTTATTAAACTTCTGTAAAATGGGGATAGCAATTTTTGAATGATCTTCCATATGTTGTTTGAGTTAGATGTGATCATCAGCATAAAGTGCTTTAGGATACTTACTCGATGAATTTCTAACTCCATTGGTGTAGGTACTTCCTACACCAATACAGATCACAGATCTCTAGTAATTTCAGAATAACTTTGGCTGAAAATATTATCACCCTATGGCTCACCTGGGTTTGCATCTCTCTAAACTTAGCTAGGTTGATCCTTAGAAAACAGAAGTTTAGTTTATCACCAGACCTGAAGCCTTTCAGGTTTTATAAGACATGTCAGAACTTATTTGACTGACAGCATAGCATTTAAGAACTCATGGTCGCCTCTAAACTACATGAAGTATATGAGTAGGCTATTGGGGAAGCTTTACATAGTGATATGTAGTTATCAGTTATTGTCATTTATTCTGAAAGCTTCTTGACCAGGTTCTGCTCTGATGCAAATAACACCAGAGAGTAAGGTTCTACCGTGGGAGAAATATTTTTTAGGACGTGGTTGCCGGTAACAGACTGTTTGCTTTTCACCAGCCTAAGTGTGGAGAAACTCATCCCTAGTAGGATGGCCACTTGATGAGGAGTTCTTTGGTCGTGATAATGCATGACACAAATGAAAATACAAAATAGCTCTCACTCCTTTGTGACCCTCCCCTTCTGCTTCTCCAGTGATAGTGGCAGAGTTGAAGAAAAGGAATCAAGGATCTTAAAGTTTTTAAAGATCTATTAAAAAGAAATGCAACAAAATGGAAGGATGGGTCACAGATTCTCCTTGGAGAAGGATATAAAAGGAGTTCGTAGAGTTGTTCTTAGTGTATATCCAAAAAGCAGAAGGAACGTTATTTCATGGTACACTTAGTTATATCATATTTCAGTAGGTCTTTTTAAAAGGACTACTCTGAATATATTGGTGGTCAACAACCTGAGGAAGGAAGACAGTCTGTGGAGAGCTTGATAAGATCTTCTAAATTAAATCAACATATTATGTGATGCTTGGTGACTTCAACACAAAAGTGGACACAGAACACCTGAAATCCATGGAGCCAAGAGTCTGTCATAACACATCTTGATTATTCTTGTGAGAAAGCTTGGCAATGTATCACATCCTTCATTTAATTGGCACAGGAATGACTACAGCAAGATTCTAATTGAATCAATAGGATGTTAAATATCCATGAGCTAGGCATGTGTATATTGTCATTAGCCTATCACTTAAAAAAATGTCATGAAAACGTTCCAGGCATCTTTGCAAGTGAGTAAAGATGTATCAGGAGTCATTTCAAAATGTTACCTGGGAAAGGTTCTTGAACTCTCTTGTTAATGGAGATGATTGATTTGGTATTCAGAGCTCCTTGCTATCTTGTGATTTAGAGTGAGCAGTAAAGTGTCTGATCATGCTGTGAGGTGTAATAAGGTGTAACAGAGTTTGTGTGTGGATGGTTAAAATGTCTTGCTTGTCTTTGCCATTCAGTAAAGTTGTGTTACAGATATATATATATATATTACTCCCAGCTCCCTGAAAAATGGAAATTCAACCTAACTTATTCATTGATTGAGTTCATTGCCACATATTTTGAACATGTGACATGTAAAGCCCATGTGATCTCATGAAGCCTATGAATGTGATGGAAACCTAATCCTCTTCTGGTTTAATATAGAGAAAATAGCCAAAGAGAGTCAGGTGTCCCCAAGGCAGTGTGATATCTTTTAGATGGAACTTTTCAAGATACTTGAGGGATAGATGCAAGGTGACATTGAGCTTAGCTTAAGCTGGGGCAATTTTATTCTTAGCCTTCATCTTTAGTTTCTCTCATGTTAATTCTTACCCAGCAAGTCAAATCAGCAAGCATTTATTAAGCACCTTCTGTGTGCCAGGTACTCGGTTAGATGATGGAAAAATAAAAAGAAGAAAAGAGTCTCTGCCCCCAAAGAGCTCATATTCTAATGGTGGTGGAGGGAGACAACATGCAAACAACTACATACAAACAATATATACAACACAAATGGGAAATAATCTCGGAGGGAAGGCACTAACATTAAGAGTGACTGGGAAAAAAGGTTTCTTGTAGAAAATAGGATTTTAGCTGAGACTTGAAGAAAGTTATTAGGAGGTAGAGGTGAAAAGAGTATAGGAGACATCCACAGAAAATGCAGAGTTGAGGGTATCTTGTGCAAGGATGGAAAGGAGGCCAGAGTCACTGGTCAGATAACAGAGTACATGGAGGGGAGTGTGGTGTAAAAAAACTGGAGAGGTCAGGAGGGGACAGTTTATAAAGGTCCAAACAATGGATTTCATATTTGCTGCTGAGGCAATAGAGAGCTACTGGAGTTTATTAAATAGAGGAGTGACATAGATCTAGTTTGGGAAATTATTTTGATAACTGCATGGAGAATGAACTGAAATAAGGAGATAAATGAAGCAGAAAGACCTGCCAGAAGGCTGAGGGCCTGAACCAGGGAGGTGGCAGTGTCAGAGGAGAGATGTTTGAAAGATGGAATCAACAGGTCTTGGCAACAGATTGAACATGGGGGTGAGAGAGAATGAGTGACAAAGTACATTTAAGTTGTGAGCCTCAGTGATGAAGAGGATGATGGTGGTGCTCTTGAGAGCAATTGAGTTATTAGGAAAGGGGAAGGTTTGGGGGGAAGATACTAAGTCCAGTTTGGGATATGATGTTGAGTTTACTAATACATGAATGAGACATCTAGTTTGAGGTATCCAGTAGTCAGTTGGAGGTGTAAGATTGGATGTTAGAAGAGAGGTTAGGGCTGGTTAAACAGATCTGAGAATCATGTGCACTGATCACTTCCAAAATGATACCTCATTTTGGCAGGCATTACCACAGAAACAACCACTTTTTCTTAGCTTTCAGAAATCTTTTTTGCCTTTTTGATCTTCTGTTAGAATTGAAAGGTTGCACCAAATTAATAAAAGAAAAATAACCTCTATGCTTAAAATAAAATCTCTTTAAAAGAGGTGTATGTATTCTATAGCTGTATGTATGCATATATAATATATGCATATTGTGTCTGTTCACATTAAAAATAACACTATATTATCTACTCAGGTTTTATTTTATATTTGAGGGAAAGGTGATTTATATTGAGACTGGATTTAAATGATGAGATCTTACATAAAGGTGGCCAGGGCACACACTGCTCTGAGAACTAGAAGAAACTTTCTTTTTGGAAAGTTCTGCCTGTTATGTTTCCTGACAGTCTGTAGCAGCCAGAGAAGGCAGCCAGGACCAACAACTAAGAATGAAATCCTAGCAGTTCCGTACATTTTTCTTTCTCCCATAGCATCTAGCACAGAACCTTGCTTGATTGAGGTATGTTTCTTATAGATTATTTGCAGTGCTATTAAAATATACTTCTCCCTTTCAGAGCCAAACTCCTAGAAAGTCATCTATATTCCTTGCTTCCAATTCTTCATCACCTGTTCTCTTCTCAACCTTTAGCAAATCTTACTTCTCCTAACACCACTTAGATTACTCGCTTCAAGGTTACCAATAATCTTTTAATTGCTAGATGTAATGACTACATTACATTCATTACTACCTCATTCCTACCCTATTTTGCTTTTCTCTAACTTTTGAGAGTTTTTTTTCTCCCTTGACTTACATGACATTGTATTTTTGTGGTTCTTTACTTTTAATTTCACTCACACTTTTTAACTGAAATGTTATTTATCTCCCACTCACTAAATCTGGGTGCCTGGCTTGAAACCTTTTCCATTTCTTGTTCTCATCTACTCCCTTTGATTTGCTTATTGTCTCTACATATCTAACTTTATCATCTTTGCATCAATAGCTCATAAATTCAACTCTATCAGTAAGCATGCAGGTGTTAATATTCTTCTTACATTTCTGTTTCACATCAGTGTTACAAACAAGTTGGCAAGTCAACATCTTTTACATTCATTCTCTTGTCTCTGATCATTCACTACCTTAGTTCGGATCCTCATTATCTAGCCCCAGGACTATTGAAATCACCAGGTTGGACTTCCTGTTTCTACTTAGTTCCTCTTTATGTGTTCACCACACAGTTGCCAGAAATCATCTTTCTAAGACAGAGACTTGACAGTGGCATTCCTCAGATCAAAAATTTTCAGCAACTCCTTTATCCCTAGGAAAACATAAATTCCTCAGTCTAGAATTTAAGGCCTATCTCCCCATCTTGCCAGACTTTTTAAATATTGCTTTTCTATATTCCAACTAAATCAAGCTACTAAATGTTCTTGGTAGTTGGCATTCTCTCTCCCATCTCTATGCTTTTGCACAGACTACCACTCATACTTGTAGTGCACTTCCTCATCACTATCTTTATTTTCTTCTGGTACTCAATTTAGGTGCTAGCTTCTACTGACTGACTTACTGATTTGCTCCTTTCCTGATTACATCCAGTTAGACTTCTCTCCCTTTTGAAATTGTCTTATATTTAATTATCTCTGTACACGTATTTCCTCATGGAATTTCAGTCTTTTGAGGTCTGGAAATATCTGATTTTTGTTCTCATATACCCCAAAGGCAAATACAGAGTAGGTGCTTTAATAGATGTTTGTTAAATCTTTGATATGTGGTGCTTTATAAAGAGAGTTACCTCAGTTGTTATTAATTTTGTTTGTATAGGACCTATTATTTCATTAGTATAGAGAACTTCCAGTGATAAAAATTCTTTTGCCAATGTTGATTGGCATCTGCTCTGCAACTTAAATAAAAATTCAGGAGGATTGGAATACCAGTTCAAAAATCTAAAAATGGAAAGTGAAAGGATGATATTGTCTAATAAATCTTATCCCAAACGAATACTTCTGTATATTAGGGATCTATGATTTCAGCATTGTAGATAACACCTTCTGCTGTTGCAGAGTGTAACCCCACAGATCATTTGACAAGTTTCCAAGGCCCCCATATTGACTTCTTGTGGCTAACTCTTTGATGAGTCTTGTTCTTAGACAGAGGTACACTGTGCATCGCTGGGCCTGAAGATTTTCTGACATATCAAACCAAAGATCGTTCCATTGACACAGCCTTCAAGAGTGCGAGCTTATCTTTATGCCACAGTGAAGAATAGGGTAAGGCTTGAGTGGGAATACCTGAATGTATAAGACACAGATTGCACATCATTCTTGTCATAGGTGATGACTTCATTGTTGCATATCATTGATGTGGAAACACATTGTAAACTTCTTGCTGACAGTGTTTCGTGTTTCATATACATCTCCACTGAGTTGAGTAAGTTTGCTTGTTACCTTTACTGCCCCAGCGAACACCTTTGTTGAGAAGCACACACAAATCTTTATCCTTGTGGATCTGGATAACAAGATATTGTATTACATTTCCTAGACTGTATTTTGAAACATGACTAGTGTATATTATGGTCTAAATTAAGAAGACTGAGGGGGAACTAAATTGAAGAAGTTTCTGTTACTGGATAAAACTGTAGTAACTATATAAATACAATGAAAAATACATCAGGCTCTTCTATTAACTACTTTCAATATATAGCTGTTGAACCAAAAACTGTTATTTAAAAATGTTACCTGTGGCTGTCAAATGAAGAAGAAATGTCCAAAAGTCACCTTTCAGGATTACTTTGGTTTCTGATGCAAATGAAAATATTAATGTGTGACTTTGAGCATAAAAATAGAATCATGATGTCTTTATGAAAACTTTCTGCTTCCTCATAGTCATATCTCTTGAGTGGTTGATGAACAGAAGTTGCAAGGTCCTCTAGGAGCCTGAGTGGCAACAAAGTTTGGGTCTAGCAAATTTATTATAGATAATGTATGTAGAACATAATATACCTAAACTTCTTGACTTATCTCCTTAGGTTAGAGCTTAGGATGAATTTTAAAGCTGGAAGAGGTTTACTGTTGAAAGGAAAAAGATTATTCTTAACAATTATGTTTATGTAATTCCTTATTCTTTACAACACAGTACAAAATTCATGGCATAGACATGTAGGTCATAAATTTGTCTGTAATACTGCTTTGAAATAGCTAAGGTTTTATTGGTATGATGACCACCTCTACTAACAGATCAAAATACCTTCTTTAGTTGGTGTAATCATATTCATCCTCTGTTAGCCAACCCTCCATCCCCTCCGAATTTAACTTGAGGCAGTAGCCACACAATCCGTTGTCAGGTCCGTACCCAAAGTGTTCCATCTTGATACAGTACTTGTGATGCATGATTCCTTGCACTATCCCAAATTAGAACTCAGGATAGTTATACAATCTTCAAGGATCGGTTTGTTTTCAGTTAATCAGTGAATAAACATTTATTATAAGGTACTTTGTAAGAATACAAACGCAAAACAATGTAACAGTTTCTACTGTCAAGGAGCTTACATTCTATCAGAGGAGACAGCATGTGCGTACATAAGTATACACAGAATAAAGACAAAGTTCATACAAGGCAGTTAGGAAGGGAAGATACCCAACAAGTTGGGAGATTAAAAAAAAAAACTGAGGGTGGAAGGTGGTGCTGAGGTTCATTTTGAAGGAAGAGAGGGATTCTATAAGGTGGAGGAAGGAGTACATTTCAGGCAGGAAGAATGTGCAGTGAAAAGACATGAAAATGGGAGATGGAGAGCCTACTGACTGTGAGGGATAGAAGGTCAGTTTGTCTAGACCATAGATTGCAGAAAGAAAAGTAATGTAAAATAAGGCTAGAAAGATAGAATGAGCCCAGAATGTGAAGAGCTTAACACAGGAATTTATATTTTTCTTAGGAGCAATAGGGAGTCAATGGAGTTTATTGATAGGAAATTGACAGTCAGATCTATACTTAAGAAAAATCACTTTGGCATTTGAGTGGATGATATAGATCAAAGTGGGAAGAGACTTGAGTCAAGAAAGCCAATTAAGAAGTCAGTTTACTAGTACAAGAGGTTATGAGAGCCCAAATTAAGATCACTGTATAAGGAAAAAGAAGGCATCAAATATAAAAGATTTGACAACAGATGACTAAATCTATGTACGTGTGGCAAGGTAGAGTGAGGAGTTGAGGATGACACCAAGATTATGAAATTGGAAGACTGGAAGAATGGTGGTACCTTCAACAAAAATCCTAAGATTTGCAAAAGGGGTAGGTTGATGAGAAAGATGAGTTTTGTTTTGGACATACTGAGTATCAGATATCCAATAGGCAGTTGAACTTGAAGCTTAGGAGAAAAATGGGTTTGATATGTAGATGTACGACTCATCAGTATAGGTATTAATGAGATTACTAAAAGCAGGGATGAAAGAAGAGGGCTCAGGACAGTCTTGGGACAATATCTGTAGGCATAGTCAATGTTAATTTTGGTGCCTGCCTTCTGAGATAATCTCCATTTTATTTTGTATGGTTGTTGGTGGTTGTCCTTCATTCTTGACTAAAATGACATCACTGTATTAGAGTCAAGTTATAGTGTGTCTAATTGTGATTTATCAGACTAATAGGAGTTTGGAATGCTCTACAAAAGTTGGTCACAAACATTTGTGGTGGATTCTCTAAATTTCTCTAAATTTGTACAACTTACATTTCTTTTGAGCTGCTGCAGTTCTGTTTTGCTTACAGGGTATAGTGCCTTCTTTGATGCAGGCATGCCATGCTGGGTGGTCCTTTGCCAGTGTCTCCCATGTCATGCAACCAATTCCAAAGTTCTTCAGAGAGATTTTGTATATATTCTTTTTGCATGTTATCTCCCTATTAGACCATGAACTGCTTGAGAATAAGGACTGTTTTTTGCCTTTCTTTGTATCTCTAGTGCTTAACACAGTGCCCATCACATAGTAAGGTGCTTAACAAATGCTTGTTGACTGATTGATTTTGTATTCATTAGTTTCTAAACAGTTTAGAAGAATATATCTAATGACCAGTGAGATATTACTGAAGTGTAGATGAGGATTCATTATTGGCACCCCTTGTATTCCAGAACTTGTACTACAGTAGCATATCCTTTTTAGAACAGTCACTTCCATTTCATGAGGCATCAGAGTAGGAGTTGAACTGTCTGTATTGCTTATGTTATGTTGGCTGCCAGTTAGTGCTGCTTAGATACTTAGATGCTATGGTGAAAGAAAAAAAAAATTCTGAGAGAGCTCAGACTTTGGCTTCCATGAAACTCAAGTATTCAGCTTATTTATAATTTCCAGAAGTTTGGATCTTTGTGTGTGTGTGTGCATGTGCATGCATGCATACATGTGTGCTTGCACATTTTAAGTTTTCTTGACTGCTTTACCATACAACTGAGGGCAGATAGGTGTCCCGGTGGATAGAGTGCTGGGCCCGGAGTCAGGAAGACATCTTCCTGAATTCGCTTCAGACACATACTAGCCATTTGACTCTGGTCAGTTCACTTAGCCCTGTTTTGCTTCTGTTTCCTCATCTGTAAAATGATCTGGAAAAGGAAATGGCAAACTACTCCAGTATCTTTGTAAAGAAAGTTCCAAATAGAGTCATAAAGAATCAGACATGAGTGAAATGAAAAATTAACAACAACAAAACCATACAGCCGACTGATATTGAGCTTTTCTAGCCATTCATTCCTCCTCTGTCTTGCAATTGGGCAGCTAGGTGGTGCAGTGGATAGGACACAAGTGCAGGAGTCAGGAGGACCTGAATTCAAATCTCACCTCAGACACTTGACATTTATTAGCTGTGTGACCTTGGGCAAGTCACTTAACCCCAATTGCCTCATCCTGGGTCATCTCCAGTCACCCTGATGAATATCTGGTCACTGGATTCAGATGGCTCTGGAGGAGAAGTGAGGCTGGTGACCTGTACAGCCCTCCCTCACTCAAAACAAAGTCAAGTGCAAGTCATGTCATCATTTCTCTGATGGCATGGTCTTCTTTGGCATCGAAGGACAAACGCACGCACACAGTTTAATAAATGAAATGGTTCAAAACTATCATTTTTAGACACCCTGTGGTAAATATCCTGGCCATCTCAACATTAACCTTCTTTGACCCACTCCTCTGCTTGCTTAGATACTCTTGGTAGTTGGTTCCAGGTCTGATGATCTTGATAAACCCTTGATGTTTTGGGAATTTTTGAAACTTATCTTTAGATATAGACCTAGTCTAGCATATACTCTAGGGCCCAATTCAACCTTCAGCCCTAAACTTGACCAGGATCAAATGCATACTTTCAACTCAGTCTCAAAACTGACATCTTTCTGGAAGCTCAACTTATAGAGGCTAGTCTAAAGCCAAGGAAAACTCCTTTAAATCCATTATGTACATTGTACTTATGTTTATAGGAACAGAGAAAGGAGTGCAGAGCATCTTTCTAGGCATTCTCTTAATTTAAACTCTTCATGGATCTCTGTTTTTATCCATGTGTACCCCCTCTATCACTATGAGTTTCTGAGCTGAAAAAAAAAAAATCACTGGCAGGGGGGCTGGTGATCTCACAGTTATCCTAGGGGCTCCTCATTCCTTAAATAGCGTCATTGGAATATTGAGGCTCTGCTCTGAGCCTCAGTAGAAAAGATACTGAAGGTGCTTCATCCGAGTTGGAACTGCTTAGCCCTCTCCCCATGTGGGAGCTTGCTACTATAACCCCTGGAAGCACACTGGCAGGAAGCTGGCCCGTCAAAGTCTGATTCAAACTGACCTACTGAACCAAAATTTCAACAGTCCAATTCTTAGCCCTATGAGCACTCACTCTGTATCCCTGGAAGATAAGCTAAGTGGTGGCTCAGAGTTGAGTTGCAGTTATTGACTGCTACTAGGCCAATCTGTAAGAAACTCTGGGAAAGATGTAGGGGAACCACCTTCAGTAGCTACCCCACCTAGGGCTGCCAACCCTGGCAACTATGGAAGACCTCTCCAAGTGGTCCTTTGTGGAGGCTTTTGCCGCCACTTTTGCATTCTGACTTTTCTGATCTTTCCATCATCTTGCTGCAAAAATTCAAGTAGGAGAAGGGATTTTTGGACCTGAATAGTCAGCTTCTAGATAAGTATGCAGCCAAAGCAGCTCTGAGGATGTACTATAGCCAAGAAATTCCCAGCTAGTGCCACTGAGAAACCTCAGGAAGAAATAGATCTATTTGATGTGGACTAGGTGCAAATTCTCAAATACTAAGAGGTTTGTGATCAGTGTCAGGATAACTAGACAGTGATGAGGAAGAATCAGAAGATGAAGAAACAGGTTATGAAAGAGAGGAAGAACAGGGAGAGAGCAGTGATGATAAAAGTCCTGGTGAAAAAGAGTGGAATGGTATATTGACTACCACTGTGAGCACAAGGTTTGGAAAGGAATGAAGAAAAGACAGCGAGACTAATGCTTAAAAATATTTTCCAAACTGGGGTGACAAATCTCAACATAGACAATTTAAGAATCATTGGTCTACCTAAAAGCTGTGAACCAAAAAAAAAAAAGAAATTTTGAGAACCCTTAATTGCCTTAATACCATAAGGTTTTGGGAGTAAGTATATGTAACATGGATAATTGACTACAAATGACCAGCTGTAACGCTGACATTTTAAGAACCCTGTCCTGTTTAAAAGCTCATTCTGACTGGCAAGTGACCTCTTCCAGCTCTTTAACAGATCCCAACTTTATTGCCTGCCAGACAATTTGGGGGTTTTTTAGAATGCCCTCTCTCATCCTCTGCCTGTTGAAATTCTTTCTGCTCTTAAAGGCCTAACTAATTGATACCTTTGGTAAGTCTACTCTGAATTCTCCCTCCTTTGAACTTTCTTATTTATCGATGTATTTTGTATTATAATTATATAGTTGTCATTTAAGTGCCTAGGGCAGCGACTAAATCTTCTGCTGTTTCTCAGGGCCTGATAAAGCACCAACTGCATGGTAGGTGCTTAATAAATAATGGCAGGATTTGAAAAAGAAAGTAGTAAAAATGTTGAGGCTAGATTATTTGTATGTCAAGTGTCATGTACAATGAATTCTTGCATGGAATAAATCCTGTGATTCTAAATAAATAGCAAAAGGAACCTTAAATACTGTTGCCATGATCTGGTATACAAAATGCAGTAATAACACCTCACATTTGTTTAGTGCAGATGTCACTGTCTGTGCCTTACAAATGAGGAAAATGAACTTCAGAAGGGTGTGAAGAAGCTCCCCTTCACAGCTGGGGTCTAGGCTAGGATCTGAGCCAGACATTGTCCTTCAAGTTGATGGCTAGCTATTTTACTATATCAAAACTGAACCAAAATGCCTCAAGAGAACAAGCATTTCACACATGTAAAATGTTTTCTGCTATTTAAGTTGCTCATTTGAATATGGAGGCTCTCTCTTCACTCAGACATGACCAAACTCTTTGCTATAGAGGAATCCAATGTCAAAATCCTGAATCATACTTACAGTAATCAAACTGAAGATGAGGAGAGGCACTGCAATCTTCACTACAGGTGTCCAATTCAGAAATAATAGCCAGAGAACCAGTCATTAGGAGAGCCTGATGGACTGATCAAAGCAGGAACAGAAACTTGTGTACTTATTCCTTTCTTTGTTATATTAGGATTTGATTTTTTTAAAAATTAATTACGACAGGACTGAATATCTGCTATGATTCTGGGTACTACAAGGGGGGAAATGACACTTTAGTCACAAGAAGTTAAATATAGGAAAGGGAAGAGCCTGAGAGAAATTACACCCCTCCAAAAAGAAGTGTCTGCTCAAAAGTAATTTCTTGTATTCCTCTCTAAAACTGCTTTCTGGCTCCCTCCTTTCTGTTTCTGATGCCTCCAGCCAAGGATTCCAGAGAACTTATTTCAGTCGTTGTAGAGATGACTTGGGCCAATACAGCAGGTCCAGAAATGGGAGTAGAAATTGTACAGAATGCCCATGAGATGGTATTTCAAAACCTTGGGTGAAATTGTTTGATTGTATTTTTTCCCTCCTGGTAAATTATTGCTGTCTCATGATTATCAACTAATACCTACAACAGCTATGTCTTCTCAGGATTTTAAAAGGGCCTACACTTTGTTACCCTTCATTTTTGCTGTTTCTTTTTGGAAGTTATCTTTTGGTTGTCCCCTTCCGCATCTCTGCCTGCTCTTTAGCGTTAGTGCCAAGCATCCCTTTCCTATTCTTGCACCCTTGAGAGAATAAATTGAAAGATGTAGATCACCACCTTTCAAAAATTGGAGATTTTTAGATTATTCAGTGATGTTTATTGAATTGAACTGAATGTGACTCAGCCCAGTAAGGTTCTGGTGAGGTTCTGGGTTGTATTGATTTGGCCTAATCATATACGAGGGCTTTTTTGAATGGCCAGCCCTTAGGAACATCTAGAAGTGTGTAGAAATCTATAGAAAAAATACTGGGTTTGCCATGAAATATTCCGGGCTACCAGTACTATCAACTTCAGTGCTGGCATTTAGCCATTTTAGACCTATTAATCAATCAATATGGATTTATTAAATACCTACTATATATGTAGCCACCTACAAACACCTAAATAATATATACTTTTGCATTGTCAGAGACTACATATTGACACGCAGTGCTTTCCTTCTTTTAATTATATTTATCCTGTAGGTAGCTTCTGTTGTTTATGTTTATTTGCATGTTATCTCCACCCCATTAGATTATGGGTTCCTTGAGGGCAGAGGATGTCTTAAGTAAGTGCTTAGTAAATGTTTATTAAATGAATACAAGATGAAAGACTTCATGGAGATGGTACTTTGTTCTGCAACAGTATAAAACAGTAGATAGAATGCTGGATGTGGGAATCTTAAAGACCTCAAGTTCTAATCCAACACCAGACACTCACTAGATGTTTGGCCCTGGGCAAGTTACTTTAACCTCTCAGCTTCCCTCTACCAGTTTGGCTGAATTGTAAAGTGCATGTAAAGTGCATGGAAGAGGAATTAGGTAGAATAAGGTAAGCTGGCACTAAATAGTGAAGAGCTTTGTCTAGTACAGTAGGAAACCCTATTTTCATGTTCTGGCATAAATTGTTTTTTTAAGACATCTTCTAATATGTCATAGAATACATACATGTGTTACCCTGTTGTAGCTCTGATTTACTATTTCTGACCAACTGCCTTTTCATGTTTTAATCTTTTTTTCCTCCAGGGAAAAGTTAAAAATTGGATGTTGTCAACTGGCCCAGATGGAATTCACAATGCAGCAGTGCAATGCCTCTGTCTATATGGAAGCCAAAAGTCGAGGGTGGTCCGAAGATATGCTCAACTACAGGACTTGTTAAATGTTTCCTTCCTGAATCCTTTATTTATGCGTTGGACTAGTTGAAATAACAGTGTAATGTAGTTTTTGTTTTGTTGTGAAGTCTACTTTTGAGCCAAACCCAAAACTGGACCAAGAATGGTCCTCAGGTTTTCATATTTGATTGCCTTTTCCTGACACAGTGCTTACTTCGTGGGACAAGTGTTTTTTACTGTGTAGGCTCAGCTCTCCTGCAGCTGCCAGCATTTCCCACTCCTCTCATCCCTCGATTACACAGGTGGGATAATGGCAGCTTTTCAGTAGTCATCTTGGTCTGAAGTTGCCCCAAGTCAGGTTATGTTGTCATGTATATATACTTTCAGTTCAGTCAGTCATGGGACCAGGCATATAACACCCAATCCCAACACGGCCACATTCTCACAAACTGAACTGAAGCCACCGGAACTGTTAAACCACAGGGATTGTTTGAGTTAGGTTTCCCCTGCAGGCCAGGGAACTAATACATTTTGATGTAGCCTTTAATATGCAGATTCTTAGTTAAGACAGCATCTATTTTGGGGTCACTTTGCTGCTTTCAGTTCGTACCCAATGGCAATGAAGTTGAGCTGCAACTCTAACTCTACCTCTTCCAATCTTCAGTTCTTGCATCTTTTATTTCTAGAAGAGGCTTTTGTGTTTTCCCCTGAAATGCAAGTCTGCCCTAGTTGATAGTTTTAGCAGTGTTAGCTCTTGGCTGAAACTCAACATCTAGTCTTTCTGCATTATTCATTTGTACAATGAATTGGAAATGTGTTCTACATTTGGTAACAAATCCAATTTAGGCATTCTATTCCAAATACATGCATACATACATATATATGTATGTGTATACATATATACATATATATGTATACATATACATATGTCTTATTTATTTTAGAAAAATTAAATAAACTTTTTTTTGGTAAATTTATATGTTTCCCTTTATTCTTATCATGTCATAACTGGATGAGGTTGTCATTCTAGAATTAGGGATGCCTGGTATCCCCTCCGTTCTCAGATGAAATAGCATAGATGCCTGTGTTAACCATGAAATGGGCTGGGGTGGGGGAACAAAGTTTCCTTACGTTTATCAAGTTATTACCTTCTCATTTTTCATAAACATGCATCAGATACTAAGGAAATAAGTACACAAACAACAGGGTTGTGATATTAATCCCATGGTACAAGGATTTCCTGCAAGGTACCTTTAATGTGTTTGCATCAGCAGTAAAGCATTAGAAAGTGCCAGTTTTGGCACCTTAAGTTAGATGTGCAGCACTACACATTAGACACCAAGTATCCCAAGTTTATCCATACGAACAAAAACATAGTTCAGCTTGAGGTTGTTTTCAAAAACCTAGTAGAGTGTGCATTAAATATTTCATAAGCAAGGGCTGCCATTTTGGATTAATTGTACTGTTCAAGATGAACGATTTATTTTTAAAAGAAAACATTTCACTATCTTTCACTTAGTTTAAATGAATCTTGTACAAAACACACCCTCCTCAACCCAAGTCAAAATACTTAAAGCCAGAATTATTTTCACCTACTGTAATCACAGCTATGTTACTGTTCAGAACCCTATTCAAATAATGAAAGTGTTGTATACAAAAAACGGTATTGCAGCTGAGGCCAAAGTTTAGAAGTTGGCATTCTAGGAGTTGAAGGGAAGCCTCCCTCTCAGCACGTTCTAAGACTCTCCCTCTGCTTCAGTAATTTGAATCTGCCACTTTTCACATCAACAGATAAAAGTACTCTGCTGAGAATATAAAAAAATTTTTTTTTTTATAAAAAAGCAATCATAAAAGATTAAATTTTGGTAGGCATGTCAGCTTTCTTAAAAAAAATAGCCACTGTAATATATTTAAATAAAGACTTTTTGTTAAGATTGTTCCAGTTACTGAAAAGGGGCTTGAAAAAAATTGCCGACATCCCAACACCTTACCCCTCTTGCCCCTATAGAACACATTCAAAGGAGAAAGTCATTACATGTGCAAATTGGCAAAACAAATGTGGAGGAGAGGGAAACTCTTGAAATGATATGCCCAATCAATTCTTAGTTTATTTTTTTTTTTACAATGTCAACTTCGAAAAAGATAAAGTAACCAAAAAAAATTCTAAAAATACACAAAACAAACCTTCATGTTGGCATTCTTTTCAAATAAACACAAAAAATTATGTACAGCACATATTATAGTATGCAATATGCAAAAGCTTTGTGTTGCTGTTAGCAACTTCTATATACCCTCCCCCACCCCCAGCCCCACCCTATTCACAACTGTACCTCTACTAAACACAATTACATCACTAAGCCTGTTAGTTTGGAAAGGGCCTTAAATTTGTTAAAACTGGAAAATCCTTGTATAGGGGCTCCATTCATTTGACTCAGGGTTATAGACTTCCACAGTATTCAGGAATTCATTGCCATCAAATCCTCCCACTGCATAAATGGTCTTCCCCACAGCAACAATGCCAGCGTTGCTCCTTGGTGAAGTCATGTTTCCCATCATCTTCCATTCATTTCTAGCTGGATCATACATCTCTACACAACTGACCGCATGAGAACCATCAAAGCCTCCACCAACAAATAGCTTTCCTAAAAAGAGAAATGTCAGTAGAGACTATCAATTGGAGCAAATACAAAGGACTGCTATATAAAAGCACAGACAGCAGAGATACAATGAACAAAAATCTGAAAGAATGCCAGAATCGTAGCAATTCAAATCCATTATTATTTTAAGTTATGGCATAACTATTTGGAAGTGATCCTTCTTTATTTAATGTCTGTCAGGACTATTAAAGTGACCAATTCAGTTTAAATCTCTGCATTTTAGAAGAGTGACAATGAAATAAGCGTCCAAAGAAGAACCAAAAATTCCTGAGGAAATGTTAGAGGCCTTGTTTAGTCTACAATAGGTTGAATTACATACAGAAATTGAATAGGAGAAAAACAGGTTTAATTTACAGGTAGTAGGCCAGTTAGACTTAGAAAGACCACAGACAACTATTGGATGCTTAAGACATTAACCTTCATCATATGATTTCATAAAATTCTCTTTCCCTTTGGGGCTAGGCATATTAACTCCTGGACTATGTTGTATGTTGTTTGACATTTTAAATTACGTAACTTTAAAAGTGAGTTCTATAAACCCAAATCCCAAAAAGTTTTATGAGTGACACACACTACAATAGGCCTGCAATCTAAAGAGTTAATCTACACATATACACACACAAACACTGATTCCAGTCCTTGATACACTTTCTACTCACAATCTACTAATACAAGTAAAAAAAAAATGTATAAATAATTCAAACAAGAAATAAGGAATTTTCCATTTTGTCTTCACCTTTGATGAAAGAGTTTCTTATAGTGACTCACATTTGCTCATATACATAAAATTAGGATATAAATTTTCTTGGACTTTATAGCATATTCATGCTATAAATTGTTATGTTCTCACAAACTCATCCACTATGTTATAATCTAGTCTCCAGTTAGAGATGTATCTTTTGCTACTTTGTGATTATATATTATCATTATGATAACTTATCTCTAGATAACATCAAGATGAGTTATCTCTATTGTTCCTCTAAGGGATCTGCATCACTTTTCTTCATTCTCAATTTCTGGAAAAAATGCTGAAATATGCATATTCTTTAATATTCCATTCACAAAGCAAGTCATTTCAATTAGTTTTTTCCAATACTTTTTACACGATGTCATTTTATATATATTTTTAATAATAAGTTTCATTATCCGTCAAAGTATATTATTTCTTAATTGTGCCTACTGACAGTACTGGTATATCATTGCCTCATCTGAAATGATCATTTTGTCCTCTTTCTTCATTTTACTCTGCATGTGTTCATATGCCATTTTAAAATCACAACTCACTAAATTACTACGTTATTTCAAATTGAAAAAGCATTAAGGTCTTTTAATAGGAAATTTCTCCTACAACAAAGAATCAAATTAATGTCTCTTTAAAAAATTTTTAAAGTAATATTTTAAAATATTCTCTTCATACTAAAATTTGTAGTTATTTTAAGTATGTAATAGTAGCAGATATGGAAGTTACATCACAACCAAAAAAAACCTAAGGTTAACATTTTAAATATAGAATTTTTTAGAATTTCTGGAGTATTCTTTTGTTTCTAAATTTGAATTATAAAAATTATCTGAATCTATGGAACTTTTAGAAGCTATCAAACTTAAGGTACCAAGTTTACTCACATGTACATATAACCACCGAGAGCTGTAAGGGACCCAGCATCCAGCCCTTTCATAACATGTTGTTAGAGTCAGCAAAGAGAATTTGCTTCTTTGAGAGTTGCTTATGGGAACACTAATGTCATTGCTATTTACCTATAATCACTGACATCTTGGTAGAAAGGAAAAATACTCACCATTATGAACAGCTACTCCAGCTCCACGTCTAGCCACATTCATAGGTGCAATCAGTGTCCAGGTATTATTTTCTGGATTGTAGCGTTCTACTGTGTTTAAGCAATTCCAAGACTCAGCTCCTCCAATTATGTATAAATAACCACTAAGTTCACATACTGCTGATTGGTGTCTACCTGTAAAGTTAAACTAGCGTTATTACTTAATTACTCAAAACTCTTAACATTCATACATTTACTACCCTGGGGATTTATTTCAAAGGAACCCAAGTCAATCTGCTTAAAATATGTATATCACCAACTTACGAATGTTAAGGGGAGCACAGCTGGTCCATGACTTTGTTACAGGATCAAACACGTCACAATTTTTCAGTCCTTTCTGACCATATGGATCAGAGCCACCAAGGATGTATAGTTTCCCATTCAAAGCACAGACCCCTAAATTCCATTTGTTGGGAAAGGAAGGAAAAAAAAACAATTATATGCAATTTTAAAATTCTTAATTATCCAAAACCTTCAAACCCTGCACACAAAAAAACGTGCCTGCATTACAACGGTTGGTTCTCAATTCAGGAACTTGAGTCCAATCATCTATGTTTGGATCATACATCTCTCCACAACTCAGGTCATCAGAGTGGCCATTTGAACCCCCTACCACATAGAGCTGGCCCTAAGAAGCAACAAAGAAATTATTTCAGTCTTATCTGCTTGAAAATTCAACTAACTCAAGACTACAGAATTTCAAACAATTCCCAAGTAACAAGAAAAGGCTAAAAAAAAAAAGTCTCTTCCATACATTGTGGCATCAAGTCAATTACCATTAATACTGCCATTTGAAACCGGGCTCTTGGTGTTCTCATGGGAGCCAGGAACGACCAACGATCTGTATGTGGATCATAGCATTCAACTGTGCGAAGACATTCCTCTCTGTTGTAGCCACCTGAAAGGATAATAAAAGATTTACAATGAAAGTAGAAAGCAGAATTTACAATTCAGCTCAGAATTCCTCTAAATGTTTCTAGGATTATACACGTATGACAAGAGTGTACTTATTTCTGCCTTAACTAGATGTCTACTATAGAATTATGCAAAAAATATTTAATTCTTAAGTAAGTCTACTGTTTAGTCCTGGACTGAAAATCAGAATAAGAGGCAGAAAGTTACTCATTTACATTCCCATACAAGTCAGATTGTTTTTAAATCAAAGCCTCAACTAATGACTGTTGGGCATAAAGTAAGAGCATTCACTGATGGTTTCCCTCCACAGGCAAGAGTAAGCATATCCAGAGTAAATCAAGAAGAAGCAATAAATAGACATCCTTGACCACTAATAGGATTCAGCTTTCACTAGCAATGGCCCTAGTATCCTAATACCCATTACAAACTTCAATTGGCTTCCAATGTGAAATTCTACTAAGTAGCTTACCTGCAGCTATCAGTTTGCCATTCAGTTCAGCTGTTCCTAGACCAGATCGAGCATACTGCATGGGAGACATAGGCTTTTCTACCGGGCCATCTGGTTGTAATTCAAAACTTAAACTTTTAATCAGTCGTGGAGTACTTGTTGGTGAACTCTGTGGACTACTGCGTCCATGAAGAAAAATTACACAGAATACACCATCCAGCACAGCAAGACACAAGTAGGTATTATCTGCAAGCACAAGAACTTGGCATTAAAAACTTGACATCTAAACAAACATGGCTCCCAAAGAGGTGAGACAACACTCCCCTAACTCCATTCCTTTGCAGAAAGATGGGGAGGCCCACTTGTGTGGAACACAGATTTTTTTCAGACTTTCTAAGTGTATGTCATCAGTCCTACTTGTTTTCACTTCCTCTTTTTCCTTCTTTAGGGAAAAAAATACTATGTTGGGATGGCTTTCTGAGGAGGAGGGATACTGGGAGAAATTTTGGCAATAAAAAAACTTTTAAAATTCATTTCAAAAACTCATCTAAATTGTAATTTCAGTTTTAAAATCCATTATTTGTATACACTATTAAAGTAATGTTAAAATAATATACAAAATATTAACAATTACTTTGGAGGGAAAGTTTTTTTCTCCCTTTCAAATCACAAAAAAAATTGTGCTACTCAATAGAGCAATACATCAATTTTCATACACTTACTTGAAGTCTTTTCTGAAGCAACGATTTTCCATTCATGCTTAGGGCTTTGTACTGTAGTATTTGGAGAAGAGATACATCCAGTGGAACTGCTATTTATCTGCTTGTGGCCATTCTCACGTGGTGGCTTTTTCTGCAAAATCAAAAGGGAGCTACAGAAACCTAGCCAAAGACCACACGCTGAACTGCCTCTGTTCCTGAGCCATTATGAGGGGAAACACGTGATTGCAAAATCCATAACCTATGTATGTCATTTATAGCACACCTAAATTTAAAACAAACCTTTCTAAACACTGACAGGTTTACTTGCACACCTAAGAAAGCGTTCACTTCATAAAAGAACCACTACATCTAAAGACAAGTAAAAAAAAAAAAAAAAAAGCTCTGATTTAATCATTGATTATGGAACTAGATACAAATGAGTCTACTTAATAATTGGAATAAGAAATATTTTGACAACTTTTTATGTTTTAATCATGAAAATTCCAAAAGGGACTACACTAGAAGATACATTTGGCACACATTACGGGCTCATAGGATACATTTTACAGATGTGTTAGAGGATAATGTTTCTATTCAATGAGGGAGAAACCTATACTATCTGTGCAGTGCCTCTAAGGCACAATGCCAGGTAGAGGTTAACAGGTTTTCAATGGAAAGAATTTAGTGAGAACACTTGGGTTTGACTCCCAGCTCTAACTTGGGCAAGTGACCTCTTTGGGCCTTATTTCTCACCTCTTAAATGAGGAATATTATTTGAAGTTCCTTCTAGTTCTAAACCCGTGATCCCAAGTATCACTGCAGCCATATACAGTCAGAGACAAGGAATAAGCCCATCTTACAGCAGCTGGGAACCTATAATTCAACACTATTGCGCATTATGCAAGGTGGGAGCACAAGTCTGATCACATCTGGAAGCTACCTCAGTAATTATGATTGCATGAGAACATGACTCAATTCATGGATGTATGAAGTCTGAATTGCTACAAATCCACAGTGCTGGTTTAAGCCTCAGTACAGTAATCATTTTTACTTCAGCTAGACTTAATTTTAATGATGATCAGAGTATAGAGTTAATGTTCTGATATACATTTCTATAAATGGAGATCTCATTTGACTTGATAAAATTCATAGGTTTTTTGATGAAGGTGACTATGCATAGCCAAAAATGAACTACTTTTTAGTCCTCATCTCTATTAATTAAACCATTCAAATCTGACCTTTCTCATCTGATCTTTCTCATTTATTGTAAGTATTTGGGATATTTGATTAATCACTTGGAATAAAGTTTGTATGTTCAGAAAAGGCAATTAAAAAAACAAAGAGAGACTGGGGATAATTAGTAAAAGTAAAAGCAATGAACTTGTAAGCAACATGAAGGAAGAGTGGGAACTAACCAAGTTTCTCCACATGCACTAATTTACAGAAGGTATACTCCTTAAGTTTCATCATTCTTTAAGGTTCTGATATCTACACACCTGTCATAATTTGCTCTTTATGACATGATCCACTTCCAAACTATGCCGTTATAAGCTCACACATTAAAAGACCAAACACTACATGCTAAAAAACATGTCCCAAACTTCTTAAATATCCACACAGCCAAACACCTGCCTAGAAGGATCACAAGACACCTCTTTTTAAATTCTCAAGCCTGACTGCATTCTCTCTCTGCTTATAACACACTCATCTATCCTAATACAAAAACCCAAGTTTCACCATGTCACTATACTTTCATTCCTTCATTTTAAAAGCCCTTTGTCTTATCTGAAAAGTCTTAAGTTAGGGGGGAAAATCCAAATGGGACCCCAAATTGGCTATTAATTACAACCTGAGAGTGAGAGGTTTGAACTAGCATACTCCCATGTCCATACATCTCAAGATTCTCCTTCTGCCAAATACAAACTAAGTTATGCCATAAAAAATTTTACTACTTTTCCTTCTTTACCAAAGCAAAAGCAATTTTTAGGTGTGCTATAAAGTTTACTATCAAGTTTTAACCTGCAGTTACCTCCAACTCTGCATTGTGTACCTGCACAAACTGAATGTGGTCATCATCACTGCCAAACACCTCAGCCTGTCCATCTAGTAGATTCCCATCAAGCAGCTTGTGATCAGCTGAGTAGTACAACGTTTGAACCTGCAAAACAGCAACAGAATACCCATGTGGTGGCTCTTGTCTCCATAACTACTCTCCTATTAGGTAGAATACAAAGACTCCACAAGGGAACCTCCAGTGAGTGTGCCTCTTGATATCTCACTCTGGCAAAATCACAAATTAAAAGAAAAATACAAGTCATGGTGGTAAAAAAAAGAAAAAAAGGAAAAAAATAAAAAATTTAAAAAAAATCTTCCAATACTGGCTTAAGAATCCTTGGCTTGTTCTGCTTGAAAGAAATCTTCTTTTTTCATGACTCCTAATAATTATTAGTATTTCTAACGTAACATTAAGAGAGAAAGCATAAAAGTACAATATACAGGATCTTGAATAATACACAGATTCACAATCACATACTAGGGTTTACCCCCTGAAAATAAGTTCATTTCCATGTACAACAATACTTTCCTCTTGGGCAGGATGAAAAATGCCAACAAAAGTGAACTTCAAAAAAATTCAATCCCCAAGCCCCCAAACAGAAAAAAATGTGAACATGCAATACATTACTAACGGCAGCCAAATAACAAGTGGCAAGGCAGAAGATCAACTAAGAACATAAATAATAACACAATGTGTTTTTTCAAAGGTCTCTTAGGCTTACGTCTTTAACATATTATCTAGCTTCAGTGGAAATGCTACAATCGAGCAATTAATTGCATAGTGCCCTTAAGGAAAAAAATTTCCAAGTATCCTTCATTAATATTTTAGGCTTTGGGGGCATGTGTGCATGTGTGTCTATTTAAGGGATTGTTGGGGGTGTCTTAAGAAAAGGTGGCCCAAGAGAAGTTTAGAGGTATGCATGAATAACACCAATGAAAGACACAAAGCTTTAAAAGAAAAGAATCCTGTAAAGGAGTAAACACCATTAAATCATCATCGCTCTCTGCCCACAGCGGATTTTTTCTTAGGAGAACTGGGGCAGGACTGCTGCTTCTGTACGTGTCAATACACTTGAGGTTTCTTCTTGTTTCTTCAGTCTTGGGTATCCTAGTTTTGTTAATAAACCTATAGGGAGATAAATCAATGGGGAGGAACAACCATTAGAAGCTTTTACCTACTTTTTATATTTAAAGCAAAAACCTGTGAAAGAAACATTAAGAATCTACAGAAAATTTCAGTACCACCTCCCCATTTCTAAAGCAAATTACATGCTACTTTAAAGAAAGTTATCAGCACATAATGAGCAAAGAAAAAAAAAGAAAGCAGAAGACCAGACTGAACAGTTCATTCAGCTCACCTGGACACCCCCCCTGTTTCTCAGCTTAGGGGTACCTACAGCAAAATTTAAATTCTTTAGGGTCATGGTTATAAAATAAATAAAAATGAAAGGGAATCCTTCATGTCAAAGCAACTTAACTTTAAAGAATTGTTTAATCCCATTTACTTAAAAACTAACCTCTTCCATCAGCTCTTCCAGACTGTCTCCATTCTCCCAGATGCTACGCTGCACCCAGTTGATTACCTTTGTATACAATTTGCCATTGCTAGGCAGGCAGACATTGTCTTCAAGCATGACCTCCAACTAGAGTTCCAGAAAGAAAAAATAACTGTCAAAATATACTTTAATGCCTAGTCTTTCAGTAAAAATTCTAGGTTCAACTTATTGCATTAGTTTCTATAACAAAGTTATGTTAAGACTTCAACATCTCATGTTTATTCTACCTAAAGAATGTTTTTTTGCTATATTTAATTAAAAACCACTCATTAAAAAAAAAAACATTTAAGAAGAAAACGGGGAAAAAAGATACTCAGCCAGACGTTAAGATACAACCACTTTACTTGATTTTTCCAATCTCTGAAATACAGCTTTTGTTTCACTTTTTTAGCATATAGGGATAAGGGCTAGGAAATGATACATTGCTACAAACAAAACAAAACCAACCAACCAAACAGAAAACCTCAACTTGATACTGGAACTAAAGTGACTAGTCATTGATAATCTTGACTACAAGCCAGACCACCCTCCTTCCATTGGGACAGGTGAGAATTATGGGTGTGGAATGTCATAAACACTTAAAACACAGGTGCTCGACTGTTTTGTTTTGCTGTCTTTGTTTTGAAGGGGAAAGGCCATATCAAGAAATGATATAAAGGCACAAAACTTAAAAAAATGAAACAGTCAAAATAATCTTAGTTTTTCTTCTTACTTTTAGTCGTGGAAGTTTAAGAAATTCCTCTTCTTCTGAAATTTGTAACAGATGCTCCTGGATGTAAACATCAACCTTATTCAACAAACGTGAGTCTCCCATGCAACTTGCAAAATTCCGGTAAGAGATACAGCTTGAAACATCCATCCTGGATAGCAAATAGTCACCACAAACCTTTGGAAAAAATAAAAATATGCAAATATAGGAATATTTCACAACTATTCTATGAATTTGTAAGGTACCCTTATCAATAGTAAATCTTGAGAGGAACAATAAAAGCTCCAGAGAACAGAGGATGTAGGGTATGTTGATGTATGAAGGAATGGGGAATGTATTAAAGTCATTTTGCCATAAACCAGAAGGGCCCTGAGATGGGAGCTGTAATCAAGACTATTAAATATCAGCCTTTTTATCTCACCCCTGCCCCCAGACAACAGAGAAAGTCCCAAATTTATTTTCATTTCCATGAAGCAATTATCTTTGTCAACTAACTACAAGCATATTCCCTCTACTTGTGAAAATTTTCATTTGCTCCTTGACAGTAAATTTTCAAAGTTATGCACACAACTAAAACAAGAGCTACATTGCATTTTGGTTATGTAAATAAGACTGTACCTGCTTTACTCTGTCCATCTTTAGCTTCTTAGCTGCAGAATAAACATCTTTTACTAATTCCTTATCAGCTTTCAATCTGTAAAAAAAATTTCAAAGGCCCATTGTAGTATGTCAATATCAAGGTTTCTAAAACACATACAGAAATTGTTTTAAACTAGGGATTTTAGAATTCTGATATGGAACTTCACTTTTATTTGATAGAAGGTACTTACTGAGCAGTGTAGGCATAATTCAACAAGACTTCAACTGCTTCTGGATTGAGATCGTCAAATTTAACATGAGAAACTCCATGAGGATCGCTGTCACTATTGAAGATTTCAAATAAGTAGGGACTGCAGCAAGCCAACACTGCTCTGTGTGCCAACATCTCATGTCCACAGACCTTAGATTATAAAGAATTACAATTGGAAATTTATAGATAATATCTTACCAGCAAATCATACATAATATTCAGTTCTCTTAATTTCCCCCTAAGTTATTTGCTCTCAAAGTAGACTTTGTAAATGCCTTTTATGAAAAATATAATCTCTAAGTCTGGGAATCTTTATGACTCAGCAATAAAAAGTTTAAATCTTATTTACTTTTTTCTTAAAAAGACTCCCTATCTCCCTATATTGTCCAAGCTAGATAGATGTACAGGGAACTGATTCCTTATAACCTCTGACCTGGGCATATTTATCTCTGTTTAGGGAGCTCCCTATATTAGTGCCATTTGCTGTATATACCAGATTGGTTTAGCCCACTGTAGCTTATAACTCCACCACACTCCAGTAATTAAATTTAAATACCTGAAGTCGAACATCGCAGAACTGGCCACTTTTTCGTAAAGCATTTAATTTGGCAACTGACGACTCAATGAAATTTTCATCTTCAAACATTAAATATCCATTGGGAATCATTTTTAAATGTAGGTTTGGCTGAGAGAAAGAAAATAGCTGTTATTTTTTTCTTAGAAAATAACCATGAAAAAAATTAGCAATTTTGTTGCATAGTAGGATAATATCTTATTATATATCCTATTTCACCCAAGTGGGATACCCTTAAGTTACCATGCACATTACATGTAAAAGTATACTCTATACAAACAATATAGCAAAAGCACGGTCAATAAAATGTCCCACACCAATTAAGACCCACCTATATCCCTTATATATCCCTTAACCTTAAGGGTTGGCAAACAGTGTGATTAGATATTAGGACCACTTTCAGGTTTCCATCCCTGTGAACAATCCATTCTTGAGGAGGAAACTCTGACCTCTTGTACTGACTTGTTCCAACCTGCAACTGAAAGGAACTAATCTAGATTAGACCCCTCCTCTAATTCTTTTTCCTTTCTTTCCTCCTCTCTCCAAAATTACAAGGGTGGGGCACAGATTCACTTTGTGTTAAGATTACATGGAAAATTGTCAGGTCTGAGACTGCCACTTCTTTTAACCTCATAATCTTGAGAAAGTCATTTGCTCCTCTCGTTCTGGGGCTCAAATTTCCTCAGTGTTAAATGAATGGCTGTGATCTAGACACAGAAGTCCCTTTTAGCTCAAACTATTAAGACAATTCAATAAAAAAAAAAAATCAATAAATGGCCATTCATGTATATTGCCTATTTTAAAAATTATTTTGTAGTTATTAACTGCAACCTCATTTTTTAAAAATTTAAAGAATCTCTAGGACTATAACCTTTATAAGCTAAATTAAACTTTCAAATTCTGTACATCCTAAAAATCACTTTTAAAATAAAAACTGATTTACCAAAGATTGTAAATACCCGATTTCATCTACCTGCTTTAAAAAACAAATAAATGCTAAAATTACACCTATAGAAACAGAATAAAATGTATCATTGAAATAAATATCAAAATATGATCTTCATTTTTCAGTCACTGGCATGTATGGCATAACAAATAATACCAAATAATACCAAAGAATTCATATTCCTAACGTTGTCAGTGAGAAAGGGTTAACAATTTGGGGGTGGAGTGAATATATAATATGAAACAGTACCACAGCATTTTACTTTTGACTTTGATGGAAAGAGTTTTCAATGCTTAGCAAAGAAATTCTTACCTAGCGAAAGATTTTAGCAGAACATCAGTTTACTGTATTTAAAGTCTCTTCAGGTATCAAATTTTCACTCACCTACTAATATATTTGTGAGAATTTATGTCAGAAGATTTGTGAATAATCAAAGGAACTGGAGTGTGAAAATGCTGCGCACAATTTTTTATCTTCTTGTATGAAGAAGGGGGGCTGAATGAAGGCAGACGTGTTTAAAGCTGCTGTGGTGATTCCAAAACTATCAGGCTTGAAAATGATGTAATCAAGTCCTTAAAAGCTATAGACATGAATTTCTTCTGTGATAATCATGCATCATAATCTGTAAGAGACAAGTTTTTCTTAGACAAGTTAAGGCTTTGCTCGCCAGGAGCTTACAATCTCAAGATGTCAACAATATTAAAAAAAAAATCAAGACTCAATGTCTCAAATTCAAAAATTAACTGATCTGAATTCCCTTCCTGATTCCCACTTGATTCTATTACTTATTGGCTCCATAAGTAATCATCTTATTTCAAGATCTAATAGTCCTTGAGGTTGGGGAATTCCAGAAACCAAAGAAATCTTAATATTGTTAATATGCTCATTCTAGTATTTTTTTTTCTACTAAGAACTGGAATGTGTCTGTTTATGGGCACACTATTTAAAAGAGAAATTTCTGATTACATCCCTCCCATAGCCAGTCATCTCATTACAAAAGCAGTTTTCTTCTTTCCAAAACTAACCAACTTCTATCAACCTATTCTAACATCTTCTGCATCAGTCTACCTGTATCTATAGTCCTTCCTTCATCTTTTTCAAAGGAGAGAGAATTTTCTCTTCTCTGGTTGGTCATTATGTATATAATGTTTCCTTTTATTATTTATAACTTTTATATTGTTGCAGTCATTGTGTACACTGTTTTTCTGGAGCTGTTTACTTCACATAAACCTTCCCATGCTTCTCTGAATTCTTCATACTCATCATTTCTTCCACCACAATATTCTTATACCACAATTTGTTTAGCTCTTCTCCAGTTAACATGGATATAGAGCAGGTTTCAGAGTCAAGCTGTAACACTGGGCAAGTCACTTAGCCCGCCCCTTGGCATTCACTCTAGGCCAGTGGGTGTCAAACTAAACAGAAATGGGGGTCACTAAATCCCACATAAAACCTCTGTGAGTTGCACACTGACTTAGTTTTAAAGCCTGATGTTATCTACATTTTATTATATTGTTATTTATTTTGTTAAATATAACAAATCCATGTTTCATCTTATTCCAATCAATAACCACCTACTTTGTTTCTCTTTTTTGCTACCTTAATTGCTACCTGTTGGTATCTATGGTACTTCTCTTTCTGTCTTTGACCTCCTATGTCTGGCAGTGGAATCTCTACATTAGAATATATGGATATTTTAGTCATTTATTGAGCATAATTCAAAAGTGATTTCCAGAATGGATGAACCAATTCACAATTCTAATGAGTGTATTAGCATGGCTTTCTGTAACCCCCTCAGACAACAGATAATTTTTTTTGAAGCTGACCTAATTCTAAGGAGGAATAAGATTTAAAGAATGAAGTACTTCTCTGGGATGGCCAGAAAGATCTGAAATTTTAAAGATTCTTAATGTGCCACCAGCAGACAATATGAAAATAGTTAAATGATTGCATTTGATGCACTATTCAAAGAGACTGAACTCTCGTCTTGTCATTTCTTCTAGGCATATCTTAGAAGACAGCAACACATATGAAGCACATTCAGAACTGTGTGGAGATGACAAATAAAGGAACTTAGAATGTTTAACCTAGAAATGACAAGAAGATATCAAAAAGACACTGTGATAAAGAATTGGATTTATTATGCTTGGCCCCAAAGGAGAAAACTAGGAACAACACCTAGAAGTTACAGAAAAGCAGATTTCAGTCAGCAAGACTTTCTAGTAAGGTTTTGTACTAACTTAACACTGAATGTCTCCAATTGGTAGCTGGAGAAAATATTTGTCCAGGTATTGATCTACATACAAGTCTGAGCATATTAATATATAATATTTTGCTATTGTAACCACATAATAATGGTTATTTCTTATAATTTCCCCAGAATGCCAGATATATTTTTCTACACACATGCAAGATCTGTCATGTATTATAAAATTACCATTTCTCCATAAAGAATATATTTGGGTATTCAGATTTGCATATCACTCCCATGAACTAGTTCTACAAACTACTTCAGTAGAAGTTTTGTAAAAATAATCTATTACAAGTGCCCAGAGCTTTCAATTTACCATTATTTGAGTTTAATTCAACGAATCACAAGATAATTTTAAGTATATAATATATTAGAAACAAATGATAAAATTTTATTACCACTTGCCATTCATAAAATATAGCTATTAAGAGCAATAACTGCAAAAAATTTAACTAAATGAATGTTAAATTTATTTTAGCTCTGTTTCAAGTAATATGTACTATCATTCTAGCTACACAGTTAATTCCTGGTTCAACAAATCTAGTTTTTTGGTTTTTGCCAATAGCATTTTCCATACATAGACTAAAATTTTCAGGATATGTAAAAATTAATTTTAGTGACACATGTCTCAACCATTTAGTGGAAATGGGAATGGAAGTTCCTAAATGAACTTCAGTGCCCTAGCAACTTTTCTTGGCTATGAGGCCGGGCTAGCAATTCAATGAAACATTTGTCCATATCAGATCATCCACTGAAAAGAAAATTTTCCTAGGAAAAAAAAATTAGTAGTTGAACAAAAGAATAAAACCAGAGGATCCCTGGAAAATCCTAAATTAGTTTTTAATCACTGCTTTGTACTACAACTTGTAGGAAGACAAGCTTCTTGATTAATACTGATATATTCACATCTTAAAAATTAGACTTGCTCAGAAACTTCACAACCTGTGGGGAAATTTCACAATGAAGTGGGGAAATTCTAGGTCCAGCTCTAAGATTCTAGCATTCTGAACTGTGATGGATTATGACATATTACAAAACCTATAAACTAGTTCCCCACAACTAATACAAGACAAAGCTAACTGGCTGGGTTCAAGCTAGGAGTACACCTACAAACTTTTTCAATTTTTAGGCTATATTCAAAGTTTTTATAAACTTATAAATTAATGAAATTTATAAAGGAACCTAGAATAGGAAAATCAATTTTTAATATGGCTCTATAAAGCACTTTTATGGCCAATACACATGGCACCTATTTTTTCACTGTGAAAAGTTATCACTTAAAGCAAGGGATAACATATCCAGAAATATGATGTAATATTTTGAAGCCATACAGATGCAACCATTAACTGTCCTTTGGCTACAATGTCTTTGCTACCCAGCATGTGCCTGCAGAGTGAACTTGCTGTGCTAGGCCACAAGCCACTCTTCGAGCATCACGTGGAACTCAGTAAAAATATACCAAGATGGAGCCATGGTATGAGTAAAAGTTTCCTTTAAAGTTACAATGATTTCACAACATGAACCTATGCACAATGTAATAATAACTGACATTTAATTAACTTTGGTTTAATTAGTTAAGGTTTTAAGAAGTTTTACATGCTTTTATCTTATTTTCATAAATAAATTAGATAGGTACTGATTTTAATTTATAATTTACTATTGCATTAAGATAAAAATAAATTTCAGATCTTTGTAAATTTTGTGATATGTGGCTCCCTCTTTAATTTTTTTTTTTATTCTACACATCTAAATGTATTCCCTTAGATATGCTGTATTTGAACCAGCATCTTTTTTCTAAATCCTATTATATAGTAAAAGACATGGGATTGATTTCTCAATGACCCACAAAAATCATACTGAGCACATCTTCATTTTGTGCAATAGAGACACAACTGTGCAATAAGCCACAGGTTTAGAATCCACTTCTGTACTCTGTAATGTGTTCTCATGATATTCTAGGATAAGAACTGAAATGCAAATTTCTAAATTCAAAGGTAGATTAATTTCCCTTAATGCATGTGGAGTTATTACCCTTTTCAAGTTCTACTTACATTTCAATCATAAATTTTCTCCATCAACCATTAATAACACATTCATTTACTCTTCTCCCAACTTGGAGGGCTGAGGGGCTGTACCTCATACCCACCCCTTTCTTTGAGAACTCAAAATACATATTCCAGAATACCTAACTTTAATTGAAATGGAAATGAATTATAACAAAATTAATAAAGCTCAATGGAAAGATTGAATAAGTGTAAAAAATAGGTAATCAATTGTAATAATCATCAATAAATAGGAAAAATGGAAACCAGAATAAGAAAAATTTTCTAGACAAGGTCACTGATACACATATCAGTTTAAGACTTCACATATACAGTACTTTGTGCCATCTACTTTAAGAGTAAAAAAAATGAGATTATGGACAAAGATGGGGAGAAGGAGCCAACAACAGAGAAAAGGGATAGAGGAAGATAAAGTGTGAGATAAACAAGGATATGAAGGATAGTCAAAACAAACAGTCATATCTACTTGGCATTTCCTTGGGTGGTGGTCAGAGCAAGTAATCACTGCTTTTCAACAGAGAATTAATTATTAGAGAGAGGTCACTCTTCTTAGCATAAAGGGAAGATTAGAATTATACACTTGTTAAGCAATTGATTAATTAGCTATTTAAGAAAGCAGCAAGAGTGTCAAATTGTTTAAACAGCTATACCTTGGTAAGAACAACAGCTCACCTCCCTAATCAATAAACTGTATCCGCACTTCAGATTTCCCTACAACTTTCCTTTCCCAATAGAGCACCCTCAAAAGACCTGAAATTAAAATTAGTGACTTTCTCTGATAAAAAAAAATTGCACATTACCCACATTACATAAGAACATCCTTGAAGGAAATTAACTCCCACATAAAGGTAATCATCTAGAGATCAAACTGAGAAAGGTACTTAATTCTTTTATATGCCACAGAAAGTCAAAGTTGTCTGTTTCACCCCTTTTCAGGTAACAATTCATACCTATATCTGCGAAAATCAAAAGCATCATTTTTACTATCTTTTTTCCCAACCTGAAGCCACCCAGCAACCATGAAACCACCACTTAGATTCTTGACAGTGCACAAATTCATAGATTCTCTGACAGGGTAAGAAATCTATTTCCAAAAGAAGGACTTAACACTAGTACCATGCTGCCCAAATGACAAAAAAGCAGTTTAAGAGAGCATTCAACTTGGTCAATGAGAGAAAACAACTTTTAATAAGCCAAACTATATCTGCTAGTTGAGAGAAATAATCACTGATTCTACTAAAAGCCAATCAGTAATCACTGACAAAATATTTTAAAGCACTTAAGACTTACTAGTACAATTTAATTTTATCAAATCTTTGAAGTCACATTCAAACCCTCAAATTAGGAAGAAAAAAGTCCACAAAGATACCTAATTAAACCAAGGCTTCCTACAAATACACTGGCTGTTAAAAGCAATAACCTTAAAAATTCAAACTAAAAATCTAGGTTGTTTTCTACACTGACAAACCTAGTAAAGTGAACCTATAAAGTAATACAATTACCACAAGGCTATTAAAAGATGTCACAAAATGGAGAACAGAACAGCTCAAGGGCTCTTCTCCTTTCCCTGGCTCACATCCAGTTTACCTCTAGTGACCAAATTATTACCATCTGGGATAGATCTGGAGAAGGTAACACAAATTACTCAAAAGCACAATTTTCACTATCCCCCAAATTACTAACATTTACATCTATGAAGACATAAGGCTCAAGACAGCAATTGAATTACCTGCAGTACCTCCCCCCCACCATTTCCAGGACCTCTAGAAAAAGGACCAGTTTCACAAAAATGTGATTTACAACAAGGTCCATGCTGTACTTATTCTACAGATAAAGGAACTTCTGGATTTCCTGTAGTGAATCACTAGCTGAGATGAGCAACCGTACACTTACAAAATGCTGAAGTGATGCCAGTTTGTTCTGGGCCTATTTCACTATTTATTTTCTGTACATCACAAATTAGAAAACAACGAACGATCCAAAGAAAACCTTTTGAAGAAAAGACTCTTCTTAAAAAGCTCCCGACGTCTTTTTAACTGTCACCTACATTGATCCACTATTTTTAAACTGGCCTATATGAAATAAATCAAGGAACACTTAAAAAGTATCGTTCTCTTCTGAAATTCACATCCCTCTACCACGTGTAAAAAAGCGCGATTTTATGAAGGGTTCCACGGTGTAGAACGGTTTCCTACGATCGTCAGGGGCTGGCATCCCATTGTGTCCCACCCCCTGACCGGTGGGGTGGCAGGGGGCTGGAGGGGCAGGCCCGCCGCTCTCGGCGTGGCGCTCCCTGCCTCGGGCTTCGCAGCCCCAGCGCCCCGGCGCAGGGAGGCTCGGCACCCCGCCGCCGGCACACCCCCGGCTGCCGATTGGACGGCCTCCCAATCCATCAGCCCCGACACGTCAGGGCAGCCCATGGCTGCCTCCTCCCGCCCCCTCTTCCCCTCCGCTTGGCAAGAGGAGCGGGCAACGTGGAGTGGGAACAAAGGAGCCCCGGGGCCGGCGGCTCCGCGCCTTCCCAACCCGGCCTAGGGCTGGCAGCTCGCCCGCATCCCACCGGCCCCGGGCGCAGCTTCAAAGCCCCCAGGCCCCGCGGCGGGTACAATGGGTACCCGAGGCTCGCGCTTCTGACAGGGGGGCAGGGGTCGAGCTTTCCGCGCCTCTTTCCCCGGGCGGAGGTGGGTGGGGGCGGGCAGCCCCTCCTCCTCGTCCCGCAGGTGACAGCTCCGAGGACCGGAGAGGAGGGCAATCGCCGCGCCGTGCCTCCGTTTCCTGCTCCGTAAATGAGGCGGTGGGACGCGGTGGCCTCCGAGACCGCCCTGTCCTGCACCGACAACCCTCCCTCCCTTCGGGGAAGACGGACCACACAAGCGTCCCGCCCCCTCCTCGTTTCCTGGCAGCCAGGGCAGCGCCGCCAAGAGCGTGCGGGACCGACCCCGGCGGGGCTCGGCCTCTCCCGGCCTCGGGGTTACCGATGCCCGACACTCCGCCTCCCGCCAGCGCACGCCAGGCAGGCAAGGCCGGGCTCCCCACGCCTTCGGCCGCCCCGATGTCCGGCTGACCCCGCCAGAGCCCTTCTCCCCGCTCTCCATCCCATCCTGCCCGCGGACGTTACCTGGTTCCTCTGAGAAAGGACGAAAAAATTCATCGCTGGAGCTTCGAGGGGATCAGCAGGAAGCGAGAGGGAAGCGGCCCCAACGGAAAGCGTCTCGAGGAGAAGGAGGGAGCGATCGGAGAAGGGAGGACTGGGTCGGCCGACGGGAGAGACAGCCGGGAAAGGGGATCCGCTCGGGCTGCGTCGCTCGCTTGCCCGCCCTAGGGAGAAGGGAGAAGAGAAGCAAGACAAGGAACCGCCGCCGCCGCCGCACCAGAGCACGCCGAGAAGAGACGTCCGTCCTCCGCGCGCGCCAGAAGACACTGCCGCCTCCCGCCCGGCGTTGGCCGCACCCCCTTCCACACGTCAGCGCGCGCGCCTGCGCCTCTGTCGCTGCCCCTCCCACTCCTTCTTGCGTGACCCCTCGGCGAATGAGAGCCCGACACACAAATCGCCTCGTTCCCTCCTTCCAACTCCCGCCGGAGCCGAGCCCGGCCTCGCCCCCCCTCCCCGCGCCGCCGCCCCCCCTTCCCATCCTCTCCGCGGCTGCGCTAGGTCAGGGCAAGGTGAGGAGGGAGCGGTCCTGGGCCGAGCGGCCGTGCCGCGCTCTGCCTGCTGCCGCCGTGCCCTCCCCCTCCCCGACCCCTCCTCCCCCCCTCCGGCTTTTCTCTTTTTTCCCCTCTCCAGACCAGTCTCCACCTGTGCGCTCCCTCCCCGCCTCCTCCTAACCCGAGGCGGGTTCTTTCCAGCCCTCGGGAGGAAGCCGCTCGCGGGGCCGGCCGCCTCACCTGTCCTCCGGATCACCCTGCAGCCATTAGGGCTGCGGACGCGCCGTCTCCTGCCAACGCCACTCCCCGGGCCCGGACCTGACCGCTGTAACTCGTTCGGGGCCGTCCACACTTTCCCCTTATTATTGTGAATGGGGGCCGGGTGAGGCCTGGGCCGAGGTCCGGCTGAGAAGGGGCCCCCGCCCCGCCCCCGCAGGCCCCGAGAGCCTTCTGTTCACACCTGGGTGTTGGGGTTGGGCTGGCTCCTTTTGTTTGTTTTGGCCCGGTTTCGGAGCAGTTCTAAGCCTCTCTAATAACTTAGGGTGATGGTGGCCCTGGAGGCGACCAAAGAGGTCCCCGCACCCCAAAGCAGAGGGCGTGGAGGCGGCACAGGTGCCCGGAGAGAACGCAAGCCGCCGGACTCCTGCACACTCCGTGCCTCCCCCCGGGGCTTCGTGCTTTTCCCCTGTCGGGCCGTTTTCTGCCCGGACACAGGCCCTAGCCCTGCATGCCTGGGGAGGAGGAGCACAAACTGGGTAGGCTTTGAAGTCCTGGGGAAATTAGAGACCCTTGTACCATCCTTCCGGGACCTTCCCCCATTCTGAAGGGAAAGTGGCTTAGGAAGATGGATGGGGGAGATAACTTGCTTGATTGAAGGGGAGGAAGTCTTAGTGAAGTGACAGAAACAGCCAGGTGAGTGAGCTACGAGAGGCTGGGTTAATCCTAAAGGGAGGGTACGTGAGCAGAGATCGGGTTTGGTCTTATTTTACAGACTGATTGGTCAGTGGAATTGGTGTGATTTCCCAGATGCTCTTTGCTAGGAGTTTTGACACTTTGTTGCACATAATAGAGTTTCTATTCATTGGAGGAAGAAGAACATTTCTCTTTTTCTTTACAGTGGAAACTTTAGAGGTTCTCATTTTTAAAATTCATAAGGAAACTTTATTTTGTGGGAATTGTTTAAAAAATTCTACTGAGCACAAAAGTAGAGACTAGTCTGGGCAGCTAGGTGGCACAGTAGATAGAATTCCAGACCTACAGTCAGGAAGACTTATCTTACTTAGTTCCAATCTTGCCTCAAACACTTACTTTGTGACCCGAGGCAAGACACTTCCCCCTGTTTATCTCAGTTTCCTCATCTGTAAAGTGAGCTGGTAAAGGAAATGGCCAACCTCTCCAGTGCCTTTGCCAAGAAAACCCCAGATGGGGTCATGAAGAGTTGGACATGACTGAAACAACTGAAGGAAGACAACAGGAGCTAAGAGGTCATACTGTTAGTGTCTGCTAAATGTGCAAAGCCAAAACTTCAATTGGTAACTTGCAGCTGAAACTCTGGATGAGAGCAGTGTTGACTCTTAAGTAAATTAAAAATATAACATGGAACTGTTTTGAAAAACTGGTAAACCTCACACTTCCAGACAGAGTGGCCAATTGTATTCAGTATATTACCATTTCTAGTCATCAAGTATACTAAATGTCACCCTGGTGATCTGAGAAAAATGTTTGTCCATCTTAATAAATCTTATGGCTCATCTCCCTTCCAGAACAAAACCCTGAAATCCTAGGAACATCAGAATGTCTCTCTAAGGATCCCTCCCCTCCTATTCGCAGGCACTGAGGTTGATAAAACACTAAGCAAAGAACAGGTTTACTAAAGATAGAAAAAAACACAAGAGAAATTGTTGTGATTTCATGATGTGTTGTGGTGGAACCATCTCAAAGAATTCAGTCAGAGCACCTCTAATCCAAGTGTAGGCATTTATTGAGATTGACACTCTAATGAAACGGGCTAATTTCCAAGAGGGACCAGCAACTTCAGAGGAAGCCGGATGGATTTTTATAGGGTAAAGATGCAATTATGTAACAGAAATTATGAATATTAAAAAGGCAGGAAGGGTTAAGGGATTAGGTAATAGGGGAGGGGTCCCAGTCATAGTGGAACTGTGCATGGGATTGCCCACAATGCATAGAGAAAACCCATTTGAGGGGGTATGTATGATAATGATATTATAATAAGCCTTTCTACATTATAAGTTCACCTAAAGGACAGCTTTTGCTATTTCTGTGCAGGTGCCTACTTAGGGAAAGTCCCTTCTATTGTTTTGGGGTCTACATCCTTTTGGGCATCCTGGTGGTGTTGCTTGCTGATCCTGTCTGAGACTAGATGGATGTGGTTGTGGTTGAGTGCATGGACACAGCTGTTTCTATGGGAAATATAAAGAATGGGTCTGGGGGCAGACCTAACTAGAGGCAATTGCTGGGATGGACAGGAGTTCATGGACACACCTGTTGTCCTAGTGAACACTGAGGCATATAGAAAAAGGACATTGAGTTGGGGTGAGGGTGGAGAAGCTGAGTGACTAGGTAGGGGCAGTGGGCCTGCTGTTCGTTGAGGGCTATAAGGAGCTTAGACTATTGGAACTGGGAGTGACTTTATTAGGATTCCATCAAACTAACTGCTTCCAAAGAGTTCTGCTCTTTGAGAAGTTCAACAACTCACAATACAACACTTAAAGTCCAGTCTTGTGAGCCAAGATGGCAGATTAGGGACAACAACTCAGCTCTCTCAACATTCTCCTCCAAACAACTTTAAAATAATACCTCAAATGAAATTTTGGAGTAGCAGAGACAACAAAAGGTCAGGGTGAGACATTTTTCTGGCCTAGCAAAACTTAGGAGGTCAGCAAGTAGACATCTTTGACTCTGAGGAGAAGGCCTGTCTGAAGCACACATAGGGTGAGGACTAGGGTGGGGGACAGAAACAGCAAGAGCTCTCAGCCCAGAGATAGTGAGGGGGTTAGACAACTGGTCAGAAAGAGATTACAGGAGACCATCTGCTGACATTAAGTAGAGCTGGCACTGATTGGCAACTCTGTTGTCCATATAAAGTTCTAGGGTGGAGAGGAGCACTTCTGGTTAGTCACAAGGGAGCAGGGACCCTGGTCTAATTTCTAAGGCAAAGAGGCAAGCTAGTACTTGTGTCTAAAAGGGACCATGGGCCCTCCCTGGGTAAAAAGACCAGAGCATAAACCAGGAGAGCAGTAACCATGCCTCTCCCAATATTATACCACCTTGGAAGCACCCAAAACTTGCAGACCCTGTAGTGTTAATTAAGTTAAAGGGAGTTAAAGATCTTTCCCACCTATTAATGGGCCTGTCCTTTAAGGGAAGCTGGATTAGGGACAATTTGTTTTGTAGGAAGGCCTATCCCTTTTGCTAATTTCCAGTGAGGCACTGGTTCTCAAGGGTTGTGATGCCCTCTGTCTCTGAAAAGTATATATGTCTATATCTATCTATCTATATCTATATCTATGTACATAGATATAGATATACACACACACTCTGAGGTGAGGTTTTGTTTTGGAGCTTACTCATTGGTAGTGTTTGTTTGACCAGATGAGACTCTAAGTAGCCAATAAGGAGCCCCCCACCTTTGAAATCCCAGATGTTGGTGCTTCTCTCTCTGGTAACTATGTATATATTGCTTATGGTCAGACAGTTGGAAGCCCTATCTGTTGGTCTTTATTTCTCTGTTTGCATTTTCTCTGAAGTTCAGGGTGCTGACTTTCCCCCCTGAACTAAGTGAATGATGTATGTGCTTGACTAGATTGTTGACCCCATCAGAAGTTGCTTTCCTTTTAGAAAAGCAGATCTAAGAACTTGTGTAGCAGGTTCTCCTGTATATGCTGAGGTCCTTGCTGTTACAGACCCCCAAACTAGCTCTGAATACAGCAACATGAAAAAGCCAAATGCTTTGGATGGTGCCTCCATACCGCCAGGAGAGCAGAGGCCAACTTTAACATAAAGTTCAAAGTCAAGAAATAGGCAGGAAATAAATGAGCAAACAACAAAAACAAAAAACAACATGACTATAAAAAACTACTGTGGTGGAAGGGAAGACTTAAGACATAAACTCAGAAGAAGACACAATGTGAAAACAGTTACAAACATAGATTTAAAATTCTAATTGAAAATAATTCCTTAAAAGCAGAATAGGCCAAATGGAAAAAAGAAGTATAAAAGTTCACTAAAGAAAATAATTCCTTAAAATTTAAAATTGAGCAAGTAGAAGCTAATGACTCCATGAGACATCAAGAAATACTAAAACAAGGTCAAAATAATGAAAAAATAGAGGAACATTTGAAATATCTCATTGGAAAAACAATTGACCTGGAAAATAGATCCAGGAGAGATAATTTAAGAATTATTGGACTTCTTGAAAGCCATGATCAAAGAAAGAGCCTAGACATCATATTTCAAGAAATTATCAAAGAAAATTACCCCAATATCTTAGATGCAGAGGGTAAAATAGAAATCAAAGTAACCTACCCATCACTTCCTGAAAGAGATCCCAAAAATAAAACTCCTAGAAATATTATAGCAAAATTTCAGAGCTCCTGAGGAGTTGAAGAGAAAATACTGCAAGCATCCAGAAAGCAACCGTTCAAGTATTATGGAGCCACAGTCTGGATCACACAAGATTTAGCAGCTTCCTTGTTAAAGAAGAGAAGGGATTGGAATATGATGTTCCAGAGGGAAATAGAGCTAGGAAGACAACCGAAAATCACCTACCCAGGAAAACTGAGTCAGTCTAATCCTTCAGGGGAAACATGGATATTTAATGAAATGGAGCATTCCTGATGAAAAGACTAGAGCTGAATAGAAAATTTGACATGCAAACACAAGATTCAGGAAAAGCATAACAAGCTAACCACAAAAGAGAAATCATAAGGGATTTTAATATAATTAAACTGTTTCCAGCCTTATATGGGAAGATGGCACATGTACTTTGGGGCTATACAAGGTGATACAAGAACTTTATTAGGGCATTTAACATAGTAAAAAGACTTGGGGGTGAGTTGGTTATGTTGGAATAATCTCCAGAAAAATGAAGAGTTGAGAAAAAGGGGGGAAGGGAAAGGTAGAATGGGAGAAGTTTTTCATATAAAAGAGGCACACAAGGAAGAGCTTTTACATTGGAGAAAAAAATGGTGGGGGTGGGCAATGCTTGAACCTCACTCATAAGAATTGGTTCAAAAAGGGAAGAATATATATATATATGTACTCAGTTGGGTATAGAAATCTAAATAGGGAAATGGAGGGGGAAGGGATTATAGATAAGGTGGGGATGATAAAAGGGAGGATGCTTTATGGAGGCAGATGGCAATGGTTAAACAGTAGAGGCAGGTTTTTTTTTTTTGTCCTGATCTAACAGTCTATAAAAGTGAAATAGACTTTTGAGGTAGGACAAGATAGAGAGAGAGAGACATAGAAACAGAAGAAAATGGAATGGAGGGAAATACACAGTAATCATAACTGTGAATGTGAATGGGATGAGCTCATCCATAAAACAGAAGTGGGTAGAATGGATTAGAAACCAGAATCCAACAATACAAGAGATACAAGAGATACACTTGAACAGAAAGACACACAGAGTTAAAATAAAGGGCTAGAGCAAAATCTGATATGTTCCAGCTGAAGTAAAAAAAGGCAGCAGTAGCAGTTATTTCAGACAAAGCAAAAGCAAAAAATCAACCTAAATAGAAGAAATAATCAGGGAAACTACATTTTACTGAAAGGTACCATAGACGAGGGCTTCTTAAACTTTTTTCCACTTGCAACCCCTTTTCACCCAACAGATTTTTGAAATGATCCCAGATATATGTAAAATAGGTATACAAATCAAATCTTTACTGATAATAAATCATAAAGAAATTTATCTTAAAACAATTCTTTGGTATACATATAATTTTATCATTTATTAAAGACAAAAGCAAATTTGCATACTAATGAGATGGGTGGTGCTTGTTTATTTTTACATAAAGAATTAAATCTTGGTGGAAAATTTGATACTGCAAGATGCAGAGCATTTCAGCATTTTTCAGAGTTAATCACTATTTTAATTTTATCATCATCACTGCTGAGAATGCTGCTTTGCATAAATATATAGAACAAAATGGTAGAATATATTTTAGGACCATTTCAGAAATCATTGGAAATTCTGCCCTAATCTGAAACCAAAATTCATTTAATGATTTTGTATGTACAGTAAAACCATTGCAATTCATAACATATAATGGTCTCCAATCTGAGCTGAGGTATTTCTAGCAGTGCTCATTGGCATTGTGTGGTGTGACGGCATGTGCAGTACAAAGTGACCATACATGTTCAGAACCAAGGCTGCAGTGAAGTGGCATGATGCATCATGGGCAAGTACTTCCAGAAACACCTTGGATTCATTACACATTTGACTTTGAATTCATTCTTGATTGTTGCGTGTTCAGAAACCTCTTACTGTCGTCAAATTTTTCGAGATCCTCACTTTTAGTTAGTGACCCCATATGAGGTCTTGACCCATAATTAAGAAACACTGCCATAGACAATGAAGTAGTATCAAAAATTTTATAGCAAATTTCTCTGATAAAGGCCTCATTTCTCAAATACATACTAAATATAGAACTTAGTCAAATTTATAAGAAGAGCCATTCTCCAATTGATAAATGGTCAAAGGATGTAAGCAGGCAGTATTTAGAAGAAGAAATCAAAGCTATCTATAATCATGTGAAAAAATGCTCTAAATCACTATTTAATAGAGAAATGCAAATTAAAAAAAGCTCTGAGGTAACACCTCACACCTATCAGAAATGACAAACACTGAAGGAGATGAGGGGAAAATAGGTACACTAATGAACTGTTGGTGGAGTACTGAACTGGTTCAACCTTCAAGCATTCTGGAAAACAAATTTGAAACTATGCCCAAAAAGATGTAAAATTGTGCATACCCCTTGACCCAGAAATACCACTGCGAGATCTGTACCTTAAAGAGATTAAAAGAAAGGAACTACTAAACATATATTTATATATATATGTACGTGTGTGTGTGTGTGTGTGTGTGTGTGTGTGTGTGTGTATATACATATATAAACTTTTTGTGGTGGCAAAGAATTAGAAATTGAGGGGGCACTCATCCTTTGGGGAATGACTGAATAAGTTGTGTCATGTGATTGTAATGGAGTATTATTGTGCCATAAGAAATGATGTGGGGGGTGGTTTCAGAAAAAACATCAAGACTTACATGAACTGAGATGAACCAGGAGATCACTGTGCACAGTAACCGCAATGTTGTAATGATGATCCACTATAAAAGACTTGGCTATTTGGATCAATATAATGATCTAAGGCAATTCCTAAGGTCTCATGATGAAAAAATACTCTCTGCCTCCAGAGAGAGTGGATGAACTCTGAATATAAAATGAAGTATACATTGCTCGCTTTCTTTATTTTTCTTGCTTTTTTTGAAATGTGACTAATATGGAAATTTTTGCATGATTTCACATCTATAAATGATATCATATTGTTTGCCTTCCCAGTGGGTGGGGAAAGGAGTGGGAGAAAGAATTTGGAACTCAGAATTTGAAAAGAATGTTAAAAATAAGTAATAATTTTGGTGAAAGAAAACAAAACCAATGTGGTAAGTAAAGTCCAGTCCTTAATGAATTGATTCCAGGACCTCAGAGGAGCAACACTGCCTTGCTTCTCATCTTCTATCCTTTGGCTGCTACTATAGCCACTGCTACTCTGTCTCACTCAGTTTATGATATAAATTTCTAGCTAACTTCCCATCCAAGGTCTTTCAGCCTTCCTGTTTCTCTTTCATCTCGCTATCCTCCCATCTCTGTCTCTGTCTCTTTAACACCTTTATTTCCTCTAAGCCTGCTTCCTTGCTCCTACCCCTTCATAACCAGAATATCCATCTTGAACCCTACTCCATGCCCACACTTCCCACCTCATCCTGGCCTATTGTAGAGGAAAAGTAAAAAAAAAATCTTCGATTGACTTTTCTTGGATTCCTTTTGGGCCTCCAGTGATGTAGTATGGTTTCCAATGGATTTTTACATTTCATGGTATTTTGAATCTGTGTTTCAACTGCTAGAAGAATTATGACATAATTATATAGGTCAAATGCAATCTGAGCAATTCTAGAATTAGGCAAATTTATCCATGTACGTTGTAATAAATACAGGCTAAACCTTGACATTTGGGCACCACTGAGAATTGTCTGCAAAGTTCAAAATGAAAAGTTAGAGATAAATTCAGTCTAACAAATATTTTTGAAGTGACTACCATGAGGAGGCACATGAATGGATGGTAGGAATATAAAAACAAAAATAAATCACTTCCCTCAAGGGCCTTATGTTGAAATCTTAGTTCTTCCAAGTATTAGATGTGAGACTTTGGAAAAGTCCCTTCCTCTCTCTGTCTCAAGTTTTCTTGGCTATAAAATGAGTGAGTTGGAGTAGGTGGCCTCTATAATGTTATTGTACAGAATTCTACACTTGAACAAAATGATTTTAATCATAGTTATTAATTTTGATTCAGGGTAATATGATTTTTAATAATTTTTATTCAAGAAAGAGGAAAAGGTGAGGGTCAAAAGCGAGCATCACAAATTCCTGTCACCTATATAGTAAGAAATAGGTGTGATCATGCAGTCTTTTACCTATTCACAATTTTTCAGTTATTTTTCTTTTCTCATGATCCTCCATGTATTTTTCTAATTCTTAACTCTTGTTTTAGCTTCCATATTTTCTGACTTATTTTCCCTTTGCTTTCCAGTTACTAAAGTTCTGTCTGATCATATTCACAGTCTCCACTTCTCTACTACATATCTGTCACTCTTTTTAAACATTGTCTATATCAGCTATGGTAATTGTGATGAAAGTATGATATTTTGGTTGCTTAGTTGTTCTCCACACTCGAAGAGGACCAAAATGACATCACTATGTCAGGTTCAAGATGCAGTGTGTCCAACTGTGGCTGATCAGACTAAATATGAGCTTGGAAGGCTCTACTGCAGGTTGGGCACAAATAGTCCACACGCACATCTGGAGTGGCGATATCTGAATTTGCACATCTCACATTTCTTCTGAGCTATTGCGATTCTGCTTTGCTCATAGGACACAGCACTTTCTTTGATGCAGGCATGCCGTGTTAGGTGGTCCTGTGTCACTATTTCCCATGTTTCACAATTGATTCCCGAGTTCTTCAGAGAGACCTTGAGAATGTCCTTGTATTGCTTCTTCTTATCTCCATGTGAGTGCTTGACTTGTGTGAGTTCTCCATAAAATAGTCTTTTAGACAAATATACATTTGGTTTTTGAACAACATAGTTAGAATTGCACTTTCTGCAGGAGAGTTTGAATATAGAAGGGAGGCATACAAACTTGGCAGTTCAGCTCAAGAAAGGATCTCAGCATCTGGTACCTTATCTTACTAGCTGATCGTCAGAATCTTCCTAAGACAATTCAAGTGGAAGCAATTCAGTTTCCTAGAATGGTGCTCATAGACTGTCCAGGCATACAACAGTGAAGTCAGTTTGGCAGGCAGCCTAATACTTCTTTTCTCCCACACTTTCCTTCAGAGATTACCAAATGCTGAACTAGTCTGGCGGTACGTGTGTCAACCTTATCATCTATATGTACATCCCTGGAAACTTACTGCAAGGTAAATAAAATTGTCCTCAGCACTAAAAATTTCTCCATTTGCTGTAACTGATGGTTTCATATATGGATGGCATGGTGCTGGTTGATGGAGAGCCTTTGTTTTCTTGGTGTTAATTGTCAGGCCAAAATAACACAAACAACAGAGAATCAATCCATACTCTGTTGTGTCTTAGTCTCAGAGGCTGCTTTGAAGGCACAGTCATCTGCCAAAAAAAGTAATGCACCAGGTCTCCCTCCACTTCAGTCTTGGCTTGCAGCCACGTCAAGTTCAATAATTTACTATCAGTGCACTAGCCAACCTTAATGCCACTGTTGTCCTCGTTGAAGCCTTTGGTGATGCAGTCTTCAGTAGTGAGTGATCACTGACGTTGCTGTTTCTGACTCCGTTCCTCCCAAGCGCTCCCTGCTATGTCCGATAGTCTGTGACTACTCTAGCATTAAAGTTACCTAGAATTACAAGCTTGTTTTCTTTTGGCACATGAATGATGAGGGCCTCCAGGTCTTCATACAGTTTCTCTTTGACTTCATCAGGGTTCGTCATCATGGAAACATTCACCACCGATGGTGGTGTGATGCTTCTTGCAAGTAGCAATCACATTGTCAGGAGCCTGCTTCTTACTCCTTTTGGGAGGCACACAAACTTGTTGACTGGATTTCTTTTGATTGCAAAACCTACATCAGCTTCACTGCATTCCCTTTCACTGTGTCCACTCCAGAAAAACATGTTTCCAGCTCCTCCTTTGGTAAGCTGGCCTTCATTTGTCAGCCTTTTTTCACTCAGGGCTACTATTTGGACACAATAGTTCTCTTGCAAGAAGAGCTGTTCATCTTTTAGGCCTATTAGATTTCGTGTTGTCAGTAAGTGTGTGCATATTCCATGTACCAGTGTAAGTGTAATCATCTTCACAGAAGTTTTGTACATTTTTTTGTGTTTCAACCATAGAGTAGGATCCTTGCCTACCTTAGTAAGGACAGGGTTAGGTTGGGTGAAACAGACAATTTTTAGGGCACTTTTTTCTAGCCCCTTCCTTGTGCCAGGAGATGAGCACACCGTCCTAAAAAAGGCTGCTCAATAGCCAGGAGGCCACCAAATCTAACTGCTGCTTCAATTCAGTGAGAAAATGACACTATGTCCTAGGTCACTTGTGTGTAGGGTAGAGACTACGGTACCCATTATATTCATACCTCCTGCTTCATCACTTGCCAGTTGCCACAGAACTTTGAGGTAGGTAAAAGTGGCAAAATGGTATGGGTGATATCTTTTGACTCTCCCATAAATTGGATTTAAGTGAGACAGAGTTTCGCTATATTGTAGGCCTCATTCTATCTTCCAGGGTCATCCAAGTCCTGTGGCAAGACAAAAGTCAAAATTACTGGCAGTGGCTTGGGATGCAGTGGATAACCTTGACATCTTCAACGTCTAACCAAGCTCTAAGCCCTCCAGTACGCCTGCTTCAGGTGCCTTCTTGATGGTCAGAACAAGTTGTTCTCATCTGCCCATTCAGTTGGGGAAAGTATTCACATGCTTGGGGTAGACACCCTTTAATTCAGTGGTGGCTTTGAGGCTTATTGGTTACCCTCAGTCTGATGTAGACTGTCTGCTGAAATGGTTTACTGGGGTGTGACTGCTGTGCATGTTACAGCTTCTTGGAACCACAGGTAAGAGCTGGGTGACTGGTTGGATACCAGAGGTAGAAAATAGCCCTAAAAAGAGCTGGGCAGCTCTCACACCAAAGCTGCTAGTCTTCCCTGAACAAATCTATACCAGTTTAATAATTTTAAATATTTTTAAATTGTAAAAAAATTTAATAATGTTTTAATGGATCTATACATCCTAATACACAGATTATATATTTATTTTCTCATGCCTCATCTCTGCTGTTTAATACTTCATTAACAATTTAGATACCTAGCAAGACTAAAGTCTCATTTTGTTATTAATTTTATCTGAAGTATTTTTAAGATTTCAAAACAATTGTGGTTTGTTTGTGTGAACAAGTGTTATTAATTTATCTATTTTTCCTTGGTTATATCAAAGAATATGTATGTAAAAGTCTACCTAATAAAATCAGGTATTTATGATTTTATATTTTTCAGTTGTTTCTGTTCATATCTCTGCAAATCTAGGCATTGGAAGTTGTACTGGATTTGGAGAGAGAAGACATGGGTTGGAAATTCAGTCTCTCTCATTTAATTCCTTTGAAATCTTGAGCAAGTCTCTGGGCCTGTTTCTTGATCTGTCAAATGAGGTGATTGGACTACATGAATCTTAAGATCCCCTCTAGTTCTAAATCCTTTGAATATAACCAGCTGTTTTGTGTGACCTCAAACGAGTGATTTATTCTATTTGGTCTTTGGTTTTCTCATATGAAATAAGGAAATTGGAATCAGTTATGCAAAGTACAGTGGTGTCATGTAGTGTCATACTTGGGTTCAGATTTTACTTCTGACAGCTTCACTAGCTGTGGGACCATGAGCAAGTCAGTTAAGCTTTCAAAACTTTAATTTCTTCATCTGTGAAGTGGAAATTATAATATCTATTATTCCTGCTTCACAAGGTTAGCTTAAGGGTCAAGTGAGATGTTCTGTAAAGCTTTTTGTAAGACTGTGAATGTCTACCATTGTTCTTTTAAATCTCTAAATCCTTCTCTAGAGCTATATGTAATTCTATGTCTGGCTTCTCTTATTCAGTCATTTATTCTTCTCACTCATCCCTTTCATTTCTTTTTTCTTATTCATTGTGGAAATCATACTATATTTAGAGTAAAAATACTGGGGTTCCAATCCCAGCCCTAACATTTGCTAGCTGTGTGAATTCGATTGAACCACTTATCCTCTGTTGTGCTAGGTTTTTTCATCTTTAAAATGGAAATGCTCATGCTTGTACTACTTATCTCAGGACTGTTGTGAGGAAAGTGCTTTGTTAAATGTAAAACATTATATACGTGTGAGTTATTATTATTACCGTCATTCAATTTATATGTCCTCTGACTGTTAGGTGGCAGTGAACCTGGGGTCAGGAAGTTATGAGTGCAAATCTGCCTCAGCTACTTCCTAATTTTGTGATCCTGGGCTGGTCACTTAACCTCTGTATCTCTCAGTTTCCTGGTATGTAAAATATGGATAAAAGTTGTGCTTCCCATGCTAGTTTTGTGAATCAGATAAGATAATATTTACAAAGCACTTTGCAAACCTTAAATTGCTACATAAATGCTATTATTATTAATGTAATTTCCCTTTTTTCTTTCAGACTTTGGATACATAAGTGATATATTTAGAGCAAGCAAAATGGAGAATACACAAGAAGAGAGATAAAAGTAAGGAAAACTTTTTTGTACTTGCCATTAAATTATGTCATTGGAATTGCTTTCATAATACTTTAATATAGAATGAAATGAAAATGATATAGTCCAAGATTATTTTATGAACTAATATTTCTTTTACTAACCAAGCTAAAAAAAACATTTATTAAGTGCCTGCTATGTGCCAGGCACTGTGTTAGGCATACAAATACAGAAGCATGATGGTAGCTGACACAAAGGAAGTAACATGCTAATAACCAAGTTCCTTTTTTCCCTTAATGGCTAGGGCTTATGCTTAATTTTTGAAGCCTAAATGGAAAGAAGTTTGCCTCCAGCATCATTTTCAAACAGACTAATCTAGTTGGGGCTAAAATAGATGGAATTCATAGGGGGTAGACTCTGGCCTTCTTAGCTTTACCTGTCAACTGGGCCCTAGTTTAAACTGACTCCTCCATCTTATAGTTGGGAAGGCAGACTAGAAACCTCTGTCAGTCATCGTTGAGTCTTATCTTTAACCCTCCCTCTCCCATGTTCAATCAGTTGCCCCATTCTATTAATTCTACAGGGGCAGTAGCCCTTATATCTTATCAATTGACCCAAATCTCTAACTTATGCTCCTTCTCCAATCCACTCCTTTCCTATCCCAGTCTGAGGGTTAAAGAGTTTTCCTTTTAAGACCCAAATCAGGTCTTCCTGCTTCTAGTAGGAAATCAATGCCACTAGCTCCCCACAAAGTGAACTCTCACTCAAAGTTCTCATAGCATTTTGTCTGGACCTCTCCTTTCTATTCAGATTTTTAAAACTAATCAAACTATTTATTCTTTGTCTTCTGTGTTTAAAGCCCAATGCAAAGTTCTGAGAATATAAAACAAAAATTGCCTTTGGCAAGGCAGTTGGGGTTAAATGACTTTCCCAGGGTCCCACAGATAGTAAGTGTCAAGAGTCTGAGGTCACATTTGAACTCAGGTTCTCCTGACTCCAGGGCTAGTGCTCTATGCATAGTGCCACTTAGCTGCCTCCCAAAATGAACTTCTAATTTTTTTTTTTATTCAAGTCTTCACAGCCAGAGATTGCAGATCTTGAGCCTCCAAATGAAATCTCTACAGCATGAAAGATTGTTTTCCTTATTTGTGCCTATTGCCTATGCACCCAACCTGATTATCATGCCACCCTCCATTTATTTCCATTTGGGGTAGGTAAATGAATTGATCTAATGCTTCCACTACTGGTTGTTGGTATGGGTTATTTAATGTCCAATTCAACAAACTTTTCTTAAATTCCTGCTATATACAAGGTGCCAGGGAAAGTTCTGTGAGAGGAGGCAGAGCCAAAGTGGTGGAGTACAGGCAGCAACACAGTTGAACTCTCCCAATATTCCACTCTAAACAATTTTAAAAGTACTCAAATCAACTTTCAGAGCAACAGAGTCTATAAAAGGTCAGAGGGGGACATTTTTGTAGCTTAAGACCAACTAGGAAGTCTATAGGAGGAATCCATGACACTAGGATGGTGGCTGACTTGGAGTGGAGCAAGAGCACCACCAGTGGGCCTTGGGGGTTACCACAACAGTGGGGGCAGCAACACCAACTTCAGGAGCTCTCAGCCCAGAGATAATGAGGGGTTGGACAACTAGTCAGAAAGAGATTACAGGGGACCCTTTGGTGGCACTGAGTGCAGCTGGCATTGATATGGCAACTCAGTTGCCCATATGCAGTTCTGGGTCATAATTCTAAGGCAGATAGTAGTGCTAGTGCTTTTGGCTGCAGGGGACCAGGGACTCTTCCCAGGTAAAGACAAGCATAGACCAGGAGAGCAGTAACCACACCTCTCCCTAGATTACACCCCCCTTGGAAACACCCAAAACTTGCAGGACCTCCCCCCACACCCAGAATTAGCTCTGAAAACAACATTAAAAAGGCAGAAGCTTGGGCCAGTACCTACCCCCCCAGGTAAATAGAGCTCAACTTTAACATAAAGTTCAAAGCAAGAAATAATATGGAAAAAAGTGCAAGCAACAATAACAACAAAAAACCAACTTGACCATAAAAAACTGTTGTGTTGGAAGAGAAGACTGAGACACAAACTCAGAAAGAAGAAAACAATGTAAAAATAGCTACAAGTACAGCTTCAAAGACAAATGTTAATTGAACCCAAGCCCAACAGGAATTCCTGGAAAAGTTAAAGAGAGAGATAAGGAGTGGTGGAAGAAATACTGTGAAAAGGGGGCGGAGCCAAGATGGCAAAGTAGAAGGACGCACATACACATAGCTCCGAACACACAAACCACAGAACGGCTAGAGGGGACCAAGCCAGGGCGAATTCTGCACCCAGAGACCACGGAGTATTGGAGCGAGGGAGATTTCTGCTCCGGAGAGACCTGCGGACCTCTCGCGGGGGGTCCTTCGCTCCGCGGACTGGGCGCCGGGATGGGGAGCAGAGTGCGGCCCTGCCGCGGCCACGACACTGAGGAGAGGAGATCCGAGAGGGCTACGGGGACGGGATCTCCAGCGGCCACGCGGGTCCTCCCACCCACAGAGGGACCTGCAAACCTCTCGCAAAAGGTCCGTCGCACTGCAGACGCGGAGCCCAGCCCGGACCTGCTCCGGCGGCAGCGGCCACGGATCCGAGAGGCACTGATCTGAGAGGGCTCCGGAGGCGGGATCTTCAGTGGCGGCATGGGCCCCCCCACCAACAGGTGACTGACGGGGGTGGGTGAGAGAATCTCTTTGGCGGGTTGAGAGGGGAGTGGGGTGCCCCCATGGCTCGGGCCCCCCTGGGAGGTGGGGGCTGAGAGGCAGCTGCAGACGGGGGCTCCCCAAACGGGCAGGAGCCTGGATCCATTGTGGAAGGTCTGTGCATAAACCCCCAGAGGGAACTGTGCCTGAGAGGCGGCCCTGCCCCTGACCACCTGAACTTAACTCTCACACTGAATAGCAGCCCTGCCCCCACGAAAAATCCTAAGGCGGGAAGCAGCATTTGAATCTCAGTCGCCAAACACTGGCTGGGAGGACCAGGAGGCGAGGTGGGTGTGAGAAGAACATTCAGAGGTCAGGCCACTGGTTGGAGAAAATGCCCAGAAAAGGGAAAAGAAATAAAACTATTGAAGGGTACTTTATCGGAGAAAAGACACTTCCTCCCTTCCTTTCTGATGGGGAGGAACAATGCTTGCCATCAGGCAAAGACACAGAAATCGAGGATTCTGTGTCCCAGCCCACCCAATGGGCTCGGGCCATGGAAGAGCTCAAGAGGAATTTTGAAAATCAAGTTAGAGAGGTGGAGGAAAGACTGGGAAGGGAAATGAGAGGGATGAGGGAGAAGCATGAAAAGCAGATCAGCTCCCTGCTAAAGGAGAACCAAAAAAATCTTGAAGAAATTGGCACCTTGAGAACTAGCCTAACTCAGCTGGCAAGGGAGGTGCAAGGGGCCAATGAGGAGAAGAATGCTTTCAAAAGCAGAATTAACCAAATGGAAAAAGAGATTCAAAAGCTCACTGAAGAAAATAGATCTTTCAAAACTGGAATGGTACGGATGGACGCTAAGGACTTTATGAGAAAGACAGATATCTCAGAACATACCGCGCAGATTCGAAAAATGGAAGATAATGTGAAATATCTTATTGGAAAAACAACTGACCTGGAAAATAGAATCAGGAGAGACAATGTAAAAATTCTGGGACTACCTGAAAACCATGATCAAAAGAAGAGCCTAGACATCATCTTCCATGAAATTATCAAGGAAAACTGCCCTGAGATTCTAGAACCAGAAGGCAAAATAAATATTCAAGGAATCCGCAGAACACCGCCTGAAAGAGATCCAAAAAGAGAAACTCCTAGGAACATTGTGGCCAAATTCCAGAATTCCCAGGTGAAAGAGAAAATATTGCAAGCAGCTAGAAAGAAACAATTCAAGTATTGTGGAAATACAATCAGGATAGCACAAGATCTGGCACCCTCTACATTGAGGGATAGAAGGGAATGGAATAGGATATTCCAGAAGTCAAAGGAACTAGGACTGAAGCCAAGAATCACCTACCCAGCAAAACTGAGTATAATACTTCAGGAGAAAAAATGGTCTTTCAAAGAAATAGAAGACTTTCAAATTTTCCTGATGAAAAGACCAGAGCTGGAAAGAAAATTTGACTTTCTAACACAAGAATGAAGAGAACCATGAAAAGGCGAACAGCAAAGAGAAATCATAAGGGACTTAGTAAAGTTGAACTGTTTACATTCCTACATGGAAAGACAATATTTATAACTCTTGAAACATTTCAGTATCTGGGTACTGGGTGGGAGTACACACACACACACATGCACACATGCACACATACATAGAGACAGAGTGCACAGAGTGAATTGAAGAGGATGGGATCATATATTAAAAAAAATGAAATCAAGCAGTGAGAGAGAAATATTGGGAGGAGAAAGGGAGAAGTTATATGGGGCAAATTATCTCTCATAAAAGAGGCAAGCAAAAGACTTATTAGTGGTTGGATAAAGAGGGGAGGCAAGAGAAAAACATGAGGTCTACTCTCATCACATTCCACTAAAGGAAAGAATATAATGCACACTCATTTTGATAGGAAAACCTATCTCATAATACAGGAGAGTGGGGGACAGGAGCACAAGCAGGGTGGGGGGGAGGATGGAGGGGAGGGTATGGGGAGGAGAATGCAATCCAAGGTTGACACTCATGGGGAGGGAAAGGACCATAAGAAAATAGAAGTAAAGGGGGACAGGATAGGATGGAGGGAAATATAGTTAGTCCTATACAACACAACTAGTATGGAAATCATTTGCAAAACTAAACAGATATGGCCTATATTGAATTGCCTGTCTTTCAAGAGGAAGGGGTGGAGAAGGAGGGAGCTAAGGAGGTTGGAACTCAAAGTGTTAGGACCAAATGTAATGTTCTTATCACTGGGTAACAAGAAATACAGGTTAAGGGGTCAAGAAAGCTATCTGGTCCTACAGGACAAAAGAGAAGATGGAGACAAGGGCAGGGAGGGAGGATAGAGGAGAGAGCAGATAGGTCACAGGGGCAATTAGAAAGCTCGGGTTTGGGGAGGGGAGGGGATAAAAGGGGAGAAAATTTGTAACCCAAAATTGTGTGAAAATAAATGTTAAAAATTAATAAAAAAAAAAAGAAATACTGTGAAAAGAAATGAAAGTGATGCAAGAAAATTGTGAAAGGAGAATTAACAACTTGGTAAAAGAGACACTAAAAAATTGAAGAAAATAACACCTTAAAAAACAGAATTGCATTATTGTAAAGGCAGCATGAAAATTCACAGAAGAAAAGAATTACTTAAAAATTAGAATTGGACAAGTGGAATATAATGAATCCACAAGACATCAAGAAATGATAAAATGAAATCAAAAGAATGAAGAAGAGAAGAAAATGTGAAATATTTACTGGAAAAATAACAGCTGGAAAATAAATTGAGGAGAGAGAATTTAAAAATTATTGGACTACCTGAAAGCCATGATCAAAGAAAGAGCCTTGACACCATATTTCAAGAAATTATCGAGGAAAACTGTCCCAGTATCTAAGATCCAGATCCAGATCTAAGATCCAGAAGGTAAAATAGAAATCAGAACAACCTACCCATCACCTCCTGAAAGAGATACCAAAATGAAAACTCCCAGGAATATTCTAGCAAAATTTCAGAGCTCCCAGGTCAAGGAGAAAATACTTCAAGCACCCAGAAAGAAACAATTCAAATATTGTGGATCCACAGTCAGGATCACACAACATTTAATAGCTTCCACATTAGAGGAGCAGAGTGCTTGGAATATGATATTCCGCAAGGCAAAGGAAGTAGAATTACAACCAAGAATTACCTACTGAGAAAAATTAATCTTTCAGGGGAAAAATAAATTTAGTGAAATAGAGAACTTTTGAGCATTCCTGTTGAAAAGACCAGAGCTGAACAGAAAATTTGACGTTCAAACATAAGACTCAAGAGAAACATAAAAAAGTAAATATGAAGAGTAATCCTAAGAGACTCAATAAAGTTAAATTGTTTAATATTCTTATATGGAAAGATGATACATGTTACTCTTAAGAACTTTGTAATTATTAGTGCAGTTAGAATCAGTCTACATAGAGAAAGAGGACTTGGGTATGAGTTGATTTTATTGGGATGATTTGCCCAAAAAATGACAGAATAAGAAAGAGGGATGCACTGGGAGAAGGGGGATGGGAGAAGTAGAATGAGGAAAATATTCTCCCATAAAAGAGGCACACGAGGTAGAGCTTGTATAGTGGAGAGGGAAATGGTGGGACTGGTGGACAGTACTTTAACCTCACTCATAAGAACTGGTTCAAAGAGGGAAGAATATATATGTACAATCAGTTGTATAGAGAAATCTATTTTGCCTAACAGGGAAATAGGAAGGGATGGGGATGATAAAAGTGGGTAGGGAAGGAGAGAATTTGGAAGTGAGATTTTTGAAAAAAGAATGTAATGAAAATAAACAGTAATTTTTTTTTTAAAAAAAGAAAGTACTGTGAGAAATTGGAGAGTTATCACTTTTGGCTTGAGTTGGGGGTAGAGTTGGAAAGGGTCAGGAAAGGCTTCAAAGAAGGCTTGACTTAGCTGAGTCTTAAAGAAAGGAAGGTGGGGATGTCTATTATCCAAACCTTTTTAGAATTAAAACCCCATTTCCAAAATTCTGGCTATTCATTTATTTTGTGAACATTTGTCCTGCTACTTTTTACAGTGATTGTACTGATTTAAGCTCATTCATGAATAAATCAGTACATATTTACTGAATTCCTCATCTGCTAAACCTGTTTGTAGTACCTGCACTCAGAAAGTTTGCTGTCTGGTTGGGGAAAGGGATGGGGTTGACATAATTAATGCACATGAAATGGCAATAAGTAACATAATATATATCAAATTGTGAGGTACAAATTTTAAATTCTAGATGAGTGCTGAGGGTGCTGTGAGCAATGAGAGCAATGTGGTTCGTGAAGAAAATGAGACTTGAGATGGGATTTGAAGGATAGATGGAATTTGGGTGAGTGGAGGGGGATCACATTCTAGTCAGGGAGAAAACCAGAGGAAGGAAAAGATAGGTAGAAATGGCACATTCATTTTTCTTTCTGTGAACATTATTGTCTGCTGTGTGCTGGGGATACAAAGGTGAAAAAGAGAACCTGGTCTCAAAGAGTTTACTTTTTGCTATAGAAAATCACGAGTAGTTCGGATAATCTTTCTTTGAGAGGGACTAACTTCTGACTTTAAACTATCTGGAATCTGTGCTTAAGACAGATCTTTATACACAATTATTGTTAGCTCTGAAGTTCTACAACACAGTCAAGAAAATACTGGAACTTTCTCAAATTTTTTGAAATCACTTGTTAAGCGTTGAGGTAAAGGAATGAAAAGTGCACCCATACCTAAGCATGGAGAACAAGTGTTTAAACAAATTCAGCATCCAGTCGGGCAACTCTTGTGCTATCTAGAAGGTGATCTCTGTCATCCCCCCATCCTCAATGTAACACCTGGTGAATAAAAGCTACCTGATCTAGGGGAATTGTCCCAGCAAACCAACTGTTCCCAGCGTAAGCCGATAGCTTCCTGCATGAAAAGTCAACAGACTGTGTCAGGATGGGGACACACAGTGACACAAAGCCTCTTTTTTTCCCATAATAAATACTTTCAGATGTCTAGAAGACTGAAAAAAGCAATTCAACAGAAAATGTGTTAAATAAAAATCAGCAAATAACAAGGTTACGTTGACCCGAGCTCTCTTCTTCACAAATGCTTTAGATGAAGCATAACCAACCCAGCCCAGCCAGAACTGGATGGAAGAAGGCAGTCAGTGGTTCCTACAATGATCTTCCTGCTTGAACAGTTTGCTGGTTGGCCCTGAAATGGGTTGTTTACTTTTTAAAGACTTTTAAAAATGTTATAGGCAAAGTTATAGCATTAGTTATGGCTGCACACACCTGCTAACTTTTTATACTGTTTCCTTTGCTTATCATGCCTCCAACTCCCCTCTTTCAACTCATCCTTATATTTTTCAAGGTCCTATTCAGGGCCCACATTCTCCACAATACCTTCCCCAGATAGTTTGACTACATCTCTCCCTTTTTCAAACTCTAGTGTTTATTGTCTGCACCACTTAATATGACCCTTGATAAAACAGGAAGGTCCCCTTTCCTGAAAGATTTGTGGTTTTCTCTATGCCACGCACCAACTATACAATATCCAAAACTTGTTACATTTAGGAGATTGAATGTTGAATAAATAAATACATGTTGAATCACTGTTATTAGTCATCATAGTAATGTAACCCACTTTTTGAGTTCTTTCCAAAAAAAATCTGAGAAGACAGTGGTGTTCTATCAGGTAGAGGGCAGTTCCCTGCCCACTAGACCCCCACTCCCATGTTTTCTAAGCTCTCTGGGGTTTCAGGCTTGACCCAGGGACAGACTATTTGAAGTATAGCTGATTCTGACTTTAGAAAGGCTTTTGGGAGAGACAAGTGAAGGAAAGCAAGCAGGAAGTATGAGGAAGCAGAGCCTGTGTAAACAAGAGAAAGGAGTGCTGGGCGGGGAGAGCAAAGGGCAAGGTCTGTCTAGCAGATCACACCTTGATGAGACTGGAACGAGGCCGGTGTTGATCTAAGATCCATAGGCAAACTATGGCCTAGCCAAATACTGCACTGCTCATCTAGTTGGAAGTTGGAAGGGGTGATGAGACAGTGACGTACCCTTCCTTCGCCTTTTGTCTCTCTAGAGACTGTAATGTATTTCAGGTAGTCTCTACTCACTTTATATTTTCATTTTTCTCCCTGAATACTGATCTTATTTTTTAAGCGGTTAAATACAATATAATAATAATAGCATTTTATTGTGCTTTAAAGTTTGCAAAGTACTTTACAAATATTATCTCATTTTATTCTCACGCAATTTTGGGAAGTAGGTGCCATTAGCTTCCCCATTTTACAGATGAGGAAACTGAGCCAGGCAAAGGTTAAGTGACTTACCTAAGTTCACAGAATTAGTAAATGTCTTCGGCTGGATCTGAATTCAGGTAAAATTGTTGATCAGTCAAGAACCAAATTAACTTTGTTAATTTTATTTAAGATATCTCATGATCTCCCTCTCTCCTTTCTCTCTCTCTCTCTCTCTCTCTCTCTCTCTCTCTCTCTCTCTCTCTCTCTCTCTCTCTCTCTCTCTCTCCCTCCCTCCCTCCCTCTCTCTCTGTAAGAGTGAGGGTAGGAGAGAGAATTCCTTCTTTTAGAGATTAAATATTTGGTTCCCATGGAACCTAAAAGGGAAGCCATTGAGGCAAAGTAGAGATAAGAGTATTAGATTATTATTACAAGCCTGGTAGAAGAATCTGAATCCCAGATATCCTTTGTTTTGTTTTTGTTCTTAAGTGGACTGATAATAACCTTAGTCTGTGAACAAACAAAAACTAACATTTTCCTTTCCTTTTTTTCCTGGAGGGAGTCATTTAGACAGCTGAGTTTGAAAGGCAAATCATATTCCAGATGACAGACAAAGGAGTGAGTTGCTTAGAGAAAGGGAAAGTCTGTCCCTGAAGGGGACTGAGCTTCTGGGGAAGATCTGCCTAAGTGAAGGGGAAGAGAATTGCCAAATAGATCCTCTGGCTCAAGGGATGATCGACAGCTCAGTCTGCCTTGCTCACCAGCACCACGTCATCAGTGGTTATAATAATAGTAATAGTAATCAGTTTGATTTACAACAATCCTGTGATATATAGTATTGCTGCCTGAATTTTAGATAGGAGAAGGTGAAGACCTAGAGAGGTTGAGTCCCTGGGCTACAGCTGTATCAACAGTATAAGTCAGAGTCAGAATTTGAACTTATGCCAGTTAGTCAGTCAAGAAACATTTATTAGGTACCATGCAGAGTATTAAGTACAGGGGATATAAGGAAAGGCAAAACATAATTCCTGCTCTCAAGGACGTCCCAGTCTAATGGGAAGACTACATTCAAATTTAGGAAAATAATTTGTTATATTGTTTGGAAAAGTTATTATATTCTTTGAATACAACCTTATGGGATTAAAAGACTATACCCAGAATGTCACCTGACCCCGGTAGCTCTCTAGGAATACTGGAGATGGTTACAAGGAGTTTGGGCCTCCCTCAGAGCCTGGATCCATCTAAAGTATTTTTGTTTTGACCACAGCCAGGTCTTGTTTTGGGTCCACCCTAACTTGTGCTTTGGGGTCCCTTGTGTTTTGCCTTTGCTCAAGTTTTATGGAATATTTACATTTACTCATATCCATATCAATCTATCTTGCTTTCAAGTTGCCCTCTCAGCAAAACTGTTTAACTGTGTACATGTGGTTCATGTGTTGGTATCCTTGTCTAAGTAAAACTTCCAGAGCCTGGGAAGGAGAGAGCCACATCTTTTTTTCCAGCTCACTTTCCTCTACCAAATGATCAAAATTTTTTCTAAAACTATTTCAGATTTTGGGGTTTGATCTTGTGAACAACACAAACAGCTACAATATGATAAACAGTTATTAAACACCTATTATGTACCATGAACTATGTAAAGCACCAGGAAAACAAATGTGGAAAAGAAAGACTACCTCTGCCCTTAAGGAGCTCATAATCTAATGGGAGAAACTATGTACAAACAAGCTACATACAGGATAAATTGGAGATAATCAACACAGTAGAAGACAGTAGCATTAAGAGTGATCGTTCCCAGTTTCCTGTAGAAAGTGGGGTTTTAGCTTGGACTTGAAGCCAGGAGTGGAGGTGAGGAGGGACAGAATTCCAGACAATAGAGGATAGCCAGAGAAAATGTCCATAGTTGGGAGTGGATTCTCCTATGCAAGGAAGAACAAGGAGGCCAGTGTCACTAGACTGCAGAGTATTTAGGGGGCTTCAGCTGTAAGAAGACTGGAAAGGTGGAGGGCAGCAGGTTATAAAGGGTTTTGAATACCAAACAGAAGATTTTATGTTTTATTCTGTATATGATAGAGAGCTACTAGAGTTTATTGAGTAGGAGGTGACATGGTCACACCTGTGCTTTATGAAGATCATTTTGGCAGCTGAGTTGATGATGGATTATAGTAGGATGACACTTATGATATGGAAACCAACCATCAGACTCATGCAATAGTCTGTCCAGGCATGAGATGATGAGGACTTGCATCAGAGTGGTGGCAATGTCAGAGAAGATATGAGAGCACATTCAAGGGATCTCATGAAGATAGAAAGGATATGACTTGGCAACTCCTTGGATATGGGAGGTGGGGTGGGTATAAAAGAGGCTGAGGAGTCAAAGGATGATGATTATAGATGGTGAGCCTGGGTGGCTAGGAGGAAGTAATTGGGAAGTTAGAAGAGGACAGGGTTTGGGGAAAAAATGTCAGTTTGGGGCATGCTGAGTTTACAGTATCTATGGAATAGCCAATTCAGGATATTAGGTGGTGCAGAGACAGGAAGTCAGCAGGAGAGGTTGGGGTAGATAAGTAGATTTGAGAATCATCAGTATAGAGAATAATTGAATCCATGTGAGCTGATGAAATCTCCAAGTGAAAGTATAGAGAGAGAAGGAATAGGGTCCAGGACAGAACCCTGTCCAGCCTGGGTTAGCAGGAAAACTCATACTGTCAAGTCCAGAATTCTTTTCTCTGCCCATCATTGACTCAATGAATGAATGAATGAAATAGACATTGTGGCATTTGGTAGCTCTGTCTTTTGAAATATATCAGCAATTATTTTCAAGTGGAGAGTATGGGCTGAGTGGTGGGAAAATAGGACTGGAAAATTGTTGGTAAAGGGATAGTGCAGACACATAGGAATATAATCTTTTAGGTAGCTAAGGCGCCACAGTGTATAGAATACTGGACCTACAACCAGACAGATGAGTTCAAATCTAGCCTCAGACACTTATTAGCTGTGAGACCCTAGACAAGTCATTTACTGTCTGCCTCAGTTTCTTCAGCTGTAAAATGAGGATAGTAACAGCACCTACCACAAAGGGTTTTCGTAAGAAATAAATAAGATGATATTTGTAAACACTTATCACAGTGCCTGGCACACAAGCCACATATATTTTATTCCCATCTTTTTCCTCCTCTGTATAAACCCTTCAAGGCATGCATGGCCAAGCAACTTTATCTTTCTTGAGATCACTTTTTTTTTTTTTTTACAATTAGGACTAAAGTATGGAGAAGTTAACTAACTTGTTCATGGTCACACAACTAGTAAACAGTAAAAACAGTATTTGAAGCCAATTATGCTGACTGAATTGATACTCTTTCCACTGGACCATAATCTAATATTATACTACTTGCTTTTGGGATATGTAGGTAGACTGTAGCCTTCACTTCAATCCACAGTAGAAGAACAAAACTCGGAGATGTCAGTTGTGTTATAAAAATTTAGAGTTAATATTGTAAAGCTGTCCTAATCCGAAGTCTTTGATCTCCCTTGAATGAAGAGCTAAGCAGTATCAATTGAATGGAACATTAAATCAATACTTATAGGGAGTTATACTTCCCCTAACCAAGGCCAAAGGATAACTAGATCTTTATTATTATTTTTTTCCCTTCTTTAAAATTTATTTATTTATTTTCTAGTTTTCAACATTCATTCCACAACATTTTGAGTTTCAAATTTTCTCCCCATCTCTCCCCTCCCCTACCCCAAAACCCCATCCATTCTGATTACTCCTTCCCCCAATCTACCCTCCCTTCTATCACACCCCTCCCTTCCCTTATCCCCATTTTCTTTCTTTTCTTGTAGGGCAAGATAGATTTCTATATCCCATTACCTGTATATCTTATTTCCCAGTTACATGCAAAAACAGTTCTCAGCATTCGTTCCTAAAACTTTGAGTTCTAACTTCTCTCCCTTCCTCCCTCCCCATCCATCCCCACTGAGAAGGCAAGCAATTCAATATATGTGTAGTTTTGCTAAGGATTTCCATAATAGTCATGTTGTGAAAGATATAGCCTACACATTTTTTTTGTGGTGGAGATTATCCTCAAAAATGTTTAAGAATGGAAAAAAATCCTGGAATCAAAAAGTTTGAGAACTAGGAGATTAGATGAAATCTAGTTCCTTCCAGCTCTAAACAGTATTTATGATTCTATCCCAGTCTAGCATCAATGTATGGTATTCTCATTTAGCTTAAAAATTTTGATAAGATCTTATCTAGGGGGATATCCAGGTAGGCATGCCTTCTAATTACCTTGAATTTCTTTTAGGACCTACATCAGAAAAACTTGTTAAACACAGGTGGCAATATCTTCAAAGACACTCAGGAACCATGGTCGCTTCCTTCATAAAGTATATTTATAGAAAAGTGACATAGAGAATACTGTGAAGAGGAAAGCTAAGTGTACAAGAAACTAGGACACATTCAAATAAATAGAAAGCTTGTCCTTAAACTGTGTGGTGTTAATTTGTAAGTTTATTCCAGATTAGCTGACTGGAATAAAAAAAAAAAAAGGTATGTCTTTGTGAGGGGATCTCAAATGTTTTTCTTAAAAAGTTTTCTCCTAATAGCTGAAACTTCCTCCTCCCCCAACTATAATTCTTAGTACCTTCCCATAAACAGGGTGTGGTAAGAAAGAATAAGAGTTCTAGGAGAGTAGAGGATGTAGCAAGAACGTTTGGCCCCAATAACGTGCCCCTTCTCCCTTGGGGACAGTGGAAAGAGCTGGAAGGCTTGGCTTGGAATCCTGATTCAGCTTTTTGTTACTTGTATGAGCTTGGGTATATCACTTTGGCTTTGAGCTCTAATTTCCTTATCTGTAAAATAGCTGTAATAATCATTTGAGCTATTTATTTTTTACTACCTGGTTTAAAAAGTTTTTTTTTTCCTTTTCATTATAAACTTGGCATACATCAACAAACATGGATATAACGACAAAGAACAGAAAAAAGAATATATGAAACATGAATTTTTATTATGAACAGCTTTTTTTTTTTCATTTTTTAACACAGTTTATAATAGGTAAAACAATTCAAACTTTTGGTCAGGTGATATTTCTTTTTAAAGAATTTACGATATGCACCACAAAAGAATTTTTTTTTTAAACATTAACCAACTGAGACACAAATAAGGGATACAATATCTCCCTGACTTCATGTCAGTTCCAGGCAGGATTAGATTATCCACTTGCATTCAATCAGGCTTAAAGTCTGCCAGGTGTCAGTGGGGAAATTGAGTCAGGAGAATCCCACCTCAGCCCAGGCTGAACAGCCGCTCTCCCACCCTTCCCATGAGATCACCTTTTGCAGTTCATACCAGCATCTCACCAGCTTACTGACATCATGGGTTGGAGGCTCAGATCGCCTTTCTTGCTACCCGTACCTGGAGTTAGACTCAGGAGAACAGTCACTTAATAGTCCCATGGCATCTAAAAAATGGCAAGTTCCAATAACCAGGTTTCAAATATGATTATAATTTTTGCTTTGGCTAAGGAACATCTTTTGAGGCAAGTCTTAAGTGGCTTACATGCCTTTCTATACATGTTCTTGAACAGCTTTTCTTTAAAAAAAAGCATATGGCATACATTAAATTGAACATGGTAGTAGTTAATGCCGTCCTACTTCTCTGTGACTCATTCTGAACTTACTTCTGCATTCTTCTGTGTATTTCAAAAGTATTTTATTACTGCTACTTTCTTCCTTTTTTTGCATTACTATCATTCCTTACCTCTTCACTCCTCTGAATAGTTATGTCCAGAATAAGATGTATTATGTGTGTGTATATATACATATACATATGTATACATACATACATATATGCATGACCAATTCAAACCAGTTTTGACTGGTTTAATGTAGTAATGACCCATGCTGGTTTAATCAAGTTCTAACCAGTCCAAAAAGGTGGTTCTTAAATAATAGGTTTCCATTACAAAATGGTTAATACTTTACATACATTTTTTAAAATCTTCACAACTTTTTGAGATAGGTAGTACAAATGATTGTTTTTATTTCCATTTTATTGTCATCTTTATATTCCTTCTATTATCATTATCCTTATCTTAAAGAGAAGGAAACTCAGGTTATGTTACTTTCTCAAAGTCCCACAGACAATAAGAGGCATCCTGGATTCATTTTATTCCATTTTTCATGGATATATTTTGCTTTTACAATCACCTTCATTTCTGAATATATTCTTCACTTTATCTTTAACCATTACCTTTCCCCTTACCCAGCAAACCATCTTTTGTAAAAAAGAGTAAAAAAGAAATAGGGAAAAAATTTTCAGCAAAACTAACCAACACATCGACTGACTCGGACAGTACTTGCACACCTATAATCCCCCACTTCAGGGAAAATGGAGGGAAGCGTTGCATATAATTTAAGGGTCCCTTTTGTTTTGAGTTTTTGATTTCCATTTCACATACCACAGCTGCTCTGATATCCTGTACTGTAATTCTTCACAAATGTCAAATCCATCAAAACTGGATAGGAAGCAGCCGGCATCATTTTGTGATTTTACTTTTCTTAGAAGGCAGAATGTGGTAGTGAAATGAGCACTGAAACACTTGGGTTTGAATCAGCTTTATCCCATGCTAGCTATGTGGTCTTGGATAAGTAATTTACCATTTCTGAGCCATAGTAATCTCATAATAGAGATGTTCATGCTCCCACCACCCTATCTCTTCCTGGTTGTCTTGAGGGAAAGTGCTTTGTAAAGTATAAAGTGCTATTTAATGAAAGCTGTTATTATTATTATCATCATCATCACGATTATCATTATTATAAGCAGGCTTTGTTCCCTAGAACCTTGATTAGCATAATCCTGTCTTGTCATTTTATGGGATGTCTGTCTCCTAGGTAACTGAGATAATAGCACCTTCTCAGGAAATCAGACACTGTTGACCAATAAATGTAGGTTGTGTTCCCACATGCCAAGGATTAGTTAGACACCACTGCACCTTCTTTGGGTACCTTTACTCTAGTCCGTAGCATAGGAAGACATTAGTATCACATTATCTTCCCAACCTGTTCATATGTGTTTACTTGTTTTCTCCCCCATTAGACTGTGAGATCCACGTGGGTTGGGACTGTCTGTTGCCTCTTTTTGTATACTCAGCCGCTTACCAGAGTGCCTGGCACCTAGTGGGTACTTATTAAATATTTACGGTCTGAAACTTATCTGGAGCACATGTTGACCTTAATTCATTTCAATTCGGTTGAATAAGTATTTATTTGTTAAGCTCCTACTATGTCCTGTGTTGCTAGGTGTTAAAAATACAAAGAAGATGACAAATAGTTTCTGCCTTTGAGGAGTTTTTATTCTCCTAGAGGGATATCACATACTTTTCATAGCACACTTTGAAGTCACCCACACTAATTACAGGGATAAGATACCTGTATCAGAGCCTTGTAGCTTGAGGTGCAGTCTACAGGATTTAGGAGTCTTCATAATTAATTACATAGAATCATAGCTTCAGAGTTGGAAGGAACCTCAGAGTCCATCTATTCTAACCCTATAATTTTTTAACTGATGAAACTGAGGCTTAGGGAAGTTAAATAACTTGTCAGAGGTGATATAGGTAAATCCCACACAGGTGCACTTTGAATCCAGGTCCTCTAATTTCAGAACTAGTACTATTTTCAGTATACCGTATTTGAAGAATTTTAAATTAAATCCTTGGACTTGGGTGGCCTGCCTTGTTGTCAGCCTTGCTGTGCTACTGGCACATCTCCACCTTTTGGAATTCTTTCAGGCTTTGTTGAAATTTTGGAGCAGTTATTAATGTACTACTGGGAGGTGCTACTGGTCACTCTGTGTACTGGTAGAAAGATTGATAATAGGTATTCTCACAAAAGGCGCAATGGATCATGATTAGATGAGTGATGTATCCCATTTGTATACATGGTTATGCTTGTGACTTTGAATTTCACTTCAATGAGATGAGCAAAAATAATGCATTTTCTATTCATTTTAAAAATGGCTTTCCTGCCCTTTAGACTTAACTTTTGTTCTCGTCATTGGCATTAGTTATTCTTTGGAGACACTGTACCACACCACTTTCTTTTACTGGTCTCCTATCATCAAAAAGTGGGTTTTGTGCTCTTTGGTAAGGTAACAGCTATGGTCTCTAAGGATTGTAGGCTCAGAGATTAAGAGCCAAAAGGGACTTTAGAGGTCATCTCACCCAACCTCTCTTTTCTCTAAGAGACCAAAAAATCCTTTAATACTAATAGAGAGATCTGCTGGAGCCCAGCCACAGGAGAAGCAGAGAAGTAGAACATGGTGAAACAAATTGCTGAATAGAGATCAGAGGGAGATCAAAACAACTTCTGACCCTGAGCCCTTTGAAGGATTACTTATGAGCCAAATGGGGTGTAATGAGACAGTCTATTCTACCACTCTATGACTGTGATATTGGGAATTATCCATAGAGAGGCAACAAATAATAACTTCTCTCAGTGGATTCTGGAAATGCTGGTTCCCTTGGGAGGATCTGTAAATGTGTCTCAGTCATTAACAGGATGGGAAATACCCAACACTTTCAACTGAGTGACATGAGACTTCTTGGGGAATCCTAATACTATGTTTATCATCTTTCTATTTTGTACAGCAAATGCATTTTTGAATATAATGTGAATGTGTTTCCTTTGGGTCATGTGAAATAGGGAAGGAAAAGAGAATGTTAACACTGTAGTGAGATTCTGGACTTACTCTGGAAATGATACGTAAACTATACCTGTTTTATTTGTAGTTTTTCCTGAAGTAAACTCTAGGTTGGGATGAAATAATAATCCAAAGTTATGCTAAATATATAAATTACTATATATTATTGTAAAATTTGAAAACCCTACAATGAAGCTAGAAGAACCTAGACAGGGTAGCAGCAGATTGCTATAGTCAGACCAGATCCCTTACCTTTCTGGAATTATAGCCCTTTGCATATGGAGGGCATCTAATTCCCACCACTCCTACCAGACTGGTGTGATTATACCTCTCTACTCTCCTTATGTATTTTTATACATGGGGTTCAAAATCCTTATTTCAAATAGCTCAGTTTTTATGGTACGTACAGTTTACAAAACATTTTCTGTACAATTCATAAGATGATATAAGAACAAGAAAATAGTTTTTAAGGCAATAAGATACAGTGTTCATGAGGAAAGGATCAGGAAGAGAGGTTTGTATTCAAGTGTATGAAGGAAGAAGGTGACAGATTCTTTATCAGAGGAAAAATAATCAAGAAATAATCCCAAACATTATAGTAATTGCTACAGAGAATTTATTTGGTCAGACATACAGCAGAATTTGACCTATGACTTACATATACTTCATCACCCAAGTTCAGGCTTCATTATTTGCCTTCTTGACTATTTCAAAAGCTCCCCTACCAGTCTACCCACTTTCAGTCTTTAATGTATTTTTGACTCGCTTCAATGAATTCTTCTCATTGCTGCAGACTAATTTTTGTTATATACAGATAGAATCCTGTCAATTCTCTGCTTAAAACACTTTAATAGCTTCCTATTACTTATTGGATAAAGTCCAAACTCCTTAGTCTGACATTCAAAGCCTTCTACAATTTGGTGTTAGCTCACCTTTCCAAACTTATTTCATTCCACAATGTCCCAGTCCTATACTTTGTGCTCCAGCCATTCGAAAACACTGTTTCCCATACATGTGCTATGATTTTGTATCTTTGTTCACACTGTGCCCTATATATGGAATGGCCTTTATCTTTCTATTTTGAACTGACCCCTGTCTCTACCTGTTGAAATTCTACTTCTCCTCAGTGAGTATCCAGTTATAAATCCTCACAAGATCAAGGGTTATATCTTATTTACTTTGGCATCTTCTTCCATGCTCAGCAGTGTGTTCACTATATAATAAGTGGGTCTTCAATGAGTGGTTGCTGATTTGAGCTGTTGAATTTGAACAGGCTTCTAAAGGAGACTATGCAGGCTGTATTCCTGGAAATCTTTTTAAAAGGTTGGACAGACATCTGTTGGGGTTTTTCAAGTGGGGTTCTGCTGTGACATACAAGGGTAGCCTAGATGACTTCTCATAAGCCTTTCTTTTAAGATTCCACATTTCTATGAATTCTCTTTCCCCCATCCTCAGATGACTAAAATTGAGACTGTGGCTTTTACTTTTTGGGTAGTATTTACCAATGAATAATTATTAAATTGTGAAATAATTAAAGAGAGGAAGTGTGCCATAGTGGGTAGAGGACCCTATTTGGAGTTAGGAAAACCTCAGCTCAAGCCCTGTCTCAGCCACTTACTGTCCTTGTAACCAATGGAAAATAACTTAACCTCTCAGCACCCCAGGCATCTCTCTAAGTTACAGATGGATTATAAATTTGCCTTGGTAGAGGTGATTTCCATGCCAGGAAGTTCTCTATACCTCTACAATCAAAGCTCTAAACTCCTCCCCTCAGACTTTAAATAATCTTCTAGTATAATCAGGAGCACATAGGTTTAAATCCTCATCTGGATCCGTACTAACTCTGACCTTCAGCAAGTTATTTGATCTCTTGGTGGCCCAGACAACACTCTAGGAATTATCTACTGAGTCAAAGACAGTATGTGGGGTTTCCCACACTGACAAAGACATATAATGCACCTTGCTTTTGAGTGCTGCAGTGAATTGTACAGTAAAAATGTTTATTTTTAAACTTTCCCTTTTGCCTTTCTGACTCTAACCTCTTGAGGAAAGTATTGTTTAAAAAAAAAGCAGAGATTCCCCTCGGAATGTTAAAGGCTTTTTCTAGCCTTTCGATGACATCCTCCCAGAGAGACCTATTGGGTCAGTGGGTCTTTGGATCAAAGGCAGAAAGGAAGGAGAAAAGTCTAGAGACCATTAGAAAAATGGTAATGGTGTACTCTCCTACAGCACAAAATATCTAAAAAGAGACGTGCTCTGTCTTAGGGATCCCCTTATAAATGTGACTGGGTAACTTATCTAAAGAGTCAATGATAAACTTAGAACTCTGTACCCAGGTTTCTGCCTTTAGTTTTTAGCCCCACAACATTAAAAATAAGAGCAAAAGCTTAAAAAGTATAAAGATGAAGGTTCTGTCATTTTAAGAAAGTCTATTTGCAAAGTTTTAGCTGTTGTTCAGTCAGTCATGTCTGACTCTGTGACCACATTTGGGGCTTTCTTGGCAAAGATACTGGAGTGGTTTGCCATTTCCATCTTCAGCTCATTTTACAGATGAGGAAACTGAGGCAAATGAAGTTAAGTGATTTGCACAGGGTCACACAGCTAATTACTGTCTTAAGGCCAGATTTGAACTGAGGGCTTCCTGAGTCTAGACTAGCACTCTGTCCACTGCACCACCTAGCAGCCTCTGTAGAGTTTGAAATAGGTCTTAAAGTAGAATTGAATCTGAGATCTGACTTTTAATTTTGATTCTATCACTTACCCAACAGAGATAGAGAATGGACTTGTCATTTTATTGATATCTGGAACTCCTGTATGAGGAAACTCTCTCTACCAATTCTTTGCAACTTAAAGAGCTGCCTAGCACACTGAGAGGTTAAGTGCATTGCTCAGTGTTGCACCACCAGTGTACCACTCAGAATCAGTCCTTGAAAGAAGCGGCTCTTTAAGATGCCCAGATCAGCTCTCTATCCAGTATTCTACCATGCTGCTTTAGGAGATCACTTTTCTCATCTTCCCCAGAGGATAAGAACTTTACCTACCCAAACTGCTCCCCGCAAAGTTACTAACAATCTCTTAACTGCCAGATCTAATAGCTTTTTCTTAATCTTTAACCTTCGTGACCTCTCTGCAGCCTTTGACACTGTCAGTCACCCTCTTCTCTTTGATACTCTCTTCTCTCTAGGTTTTCATGACACTTCTGTTTCCTGGTTCTCCTCTTACCTCTCTGACCCTTCCTCAATCTCCTTTGCTGGATCTCCACCCAGTTTATGCCCACCAACCTTCCATGTCCCACAGGACTCTATCCTGGACTTTCTTCTCTTCTCTTCCTCCTGTGTCAATTGATGATTTCATCAGCTTCTATAGATTAAATGATCATCTCTAAATTGATGATTTTTAAATATACCCATCCAACTCAGTCCTCTCTGCTGACCTCCAGTCTTTTTCACTTCTCCAACAGTGCCTATTGCACATCTTGAATTAGATGTCTTTTATTTTTTAAAAAATTAATATTTCATTTTCCCAATTACATATGACAATTTTAACCTTCTTTTTTCAAATCTTGATTTCCAAATTCTCTTTCTCCCTCCCCTGCACCCCTCACAGAGAAGGCAAGCAATTGAGATAGTTTATTCATATGTAATCATGCAAAACACATTCATTTCCATGTAAGTCGTGCTGTGAAAGAAAATACAGACTAAAATATCCCCAAGAAAAATAAAGTAAAAAATGTATCTTTGATCTCCATTCAGGCTCCACCAGTTCTTTCTTTGGAGATGGACAGCATCTTTTATCATAAGTCCTTCAGAATTGTCTTGGATCATTGTATTGCTGAGAATAGCTAAGTGATTTACAGTAGATCATCATACAATATTGTGGTTATTATGCACAATGTTCTCCTGGTTCTGCTCATTTCACTTTGCATTGATATCCATGTAAGTCTTTCCAGGCTTTTCTGAGAGCATCCTGCTTGTCATTTCTTATAGCACAACTGAACTGGATGTCTTTAACTCAGCATATCTAAAACTGAGCCATTTTTTTTCCTTCCCTCCCCTAAACCCTCCCCTCTTACTATCTTCCCTATTGCTGTTGAGAGTACCACCATCTTACCAGGGACCAAGGCTTGCTACCTAGGTGGAATCTTGACTTCTCACTTTTTCTTATCCTCCATACATAACCTGTTGCCAAGGACTGCTGATTTTACTTCGACAAAGGTAAAATCATATACATAAGCATGTCTCATGTACATTCCATTTTCTCCTCTGACACTACCATCACTCCAGCCTTTGTCCCTCCATGCCTGGACTCCCTTTTCTTCAGTCCATTTTAGCTGGAGTTGGGGAGGGCAAGGACAGAGGACACCCCCAATGTCTCCATTTTCTTTCTTTCTCCTTTGGACCTGAACCTAGTTGTCTTAGTTGTCAATTCCCCCTTTCTTTTTGCCTCACTCAGTGATTGTTTTGGTTTCTGTTCCTTCCCAGACTCCCTAAGGGACTTGGGTTCCTACAATTCCTTCACTCTTTTCCACCCCCTTCATCTTCTCTCTCACAGGGTAAGGGTGAAGGGGTGAGGGTGGGCTGGTGGTGAAGATCAATGAAGAAACCACCAACTTAAAAACAAGTAGCCTGTCAGTTGGTCTCCTTGCTGCATATCTCTCCCCAGTCCATCCTTCACTTAGCTGGGATCTTCTTAAAGTGGAGGTTTGACCATGTTACCCCCCCCCCCCCTTCCCCTTACTCAAAAAATTCCAGTGGCTTTCTATCATGTCCAGGATCAAATATAAACTCCTCCGTTTGGTATTCAAAGTCCTTCATAAACTGCTTCTTCCTCAACTTTCCACGCTTATTATACCTTACTCACACCTTTTTGATTCAGTTAAATTGACCTCCTTGCTATTCCTTGCGTGAGATGTTCCACTCATTGTCATTGGCTGTCCACAGTATATTGAATGCTCTCCCTCCCTATCTCTGCTTTCTGATTTCCTTCAAGTTCCAGCCATACCTTCTCTAGGAAGCCATTCTCTTAATTCTAGTGCCATTTCTCTGTTGATTCTTTGCCATTTATTCCATACATAGCTTATTTGTACATGTTTGTTTACTTGTTTCTCCCCTACAAGACAATTAGTTTTTGGGGAGCAGAGACTATTTTTTTAAAAGAAAGCTTTTCTTTGTCTTAACATAGTGCCTGGCGCATAGTAGGCACTTAATAATTGTTTACTGACTGGCTGACTGACTCATACTAATATTGTGAAGAATAAGAGGGTAATTAATGAGTGTAAGAAAAAAGCATTATGCAAATCCATGCTTTATTATATTCACATCTCTAGAACTTTTAATGCTGAATCACATGTTTCTTTTGATCTCATTATTTTGATCATTTGATCTAAGGAATGTGAATATACAGATGATAACTTGAGTTTTACTGAGGTTTCCTGAGATGGTAGAGGATATGGGATGTTTTTCTGTTGTAATTTTCTGCATATATATTCACATTCCTTTAGATGGCTGCAGGAAAGGCAACAATCTTTATCATGTTTTTATAGCTCTGAGAGAATGGATGAACTTGGAATGGAATGTAAGCAGGGGAAGGGGCCACACAGATTCTTTCCTGGAAGTTGTCATAGAGAAGCATTATCTATTATTCTAGAAGACATTGCAGGGAGTGGATAGTGTGCTAACTCTGGAGTAATGAGAGATGTGGGGTTCTAATAGTTGTCTGATCATGACCAAAGTCAACATATCTTTAGTTTCCTTATATGTGAAATAGGGATAATAGTACTTTATAAGATTTTATTGAGGCTCAAGTGAGATAATCTGTATAAAGTGATTTATATATCTAAAAGCACTATGTAAATGTCAGTTATCCTAATCTATTTTTGAAAATATGGGCCAGAGGAGGGCCAGGCAGAACGACTCAAGTGAGAGATGAATATTCAGATAAATAGAGATAAGGGCCAAAATTATTCAGTGTCAAAATGAGAATGCTGTGCATTAATGTTGCTAAGTTAATCCACCAAATCCTTGTGACTACACCAACTCCTTTATTCTTTCCAAAAGATTTTTTTTCTCTGTTTTTGTTCTTGCCTCGTTTCTTATCCTGTGCTGGCTGAATATCACTATGGTAATTTACATTTATTATATTTCTATCATTTGTCCAGAGCAAAGGTTATAGGCCATAAACATCTTTCGCATTCAGTGCTGCTATTAATTTGCTAATACCTGTGCCTTTCGCAGAAGGTTTTTGTAATGTATTTATTGTTGTAGTTTTATCACATATTAATAATGATATGTTAAGAGGCCTGAAGTTCAATTGATTTAAAAAGTTACTTCTTATATTGTCTAGGGCCACAGAATGAAACTGAACTTTAATAGCTAACTAGGTACAGTCAGAACCATGAGACAGAGATTCCAAAGGTAAACTTAGATAATAAAGCTATTTGTAGGCTAGTTTTTTCAAAATATTTCCAAAATTTTGGGGATTTAAATTGCTTTCTTTGAAGGCTAGCTTCATACTCAATGAAAAGGAGGTGTAGGTTGAAACTGAAAACATAGAGAAACACACTGAATCACTTAATAACCTACCACATCACTCACTTTACTTAAAGTAATTCACAAAGCAGTATATTACACTTGGCAGTTTGTCTTCAGAGCTAGGTTTGGGACATTTCCTGGTGCTTTAAAAGTTTGTTGCAGCATGGAGGTTAATTGAATAGATACAAAGTCAACTCCCATCCTCTGTATCAACTCAGTCACTAGATCTTTCCATTTCTGCTTCTAAAATATCTCTTTTCTCCTGATTCCCTTTTTTCTTACATAACCACCCTAGTTCATATTCTTGTTAAGCCTTCCAGGGCTGTTACATTAGCTTACTAAATGATCTCCCCATATCATCTCACCCCATTCCAAACCAGCTTCCAAAGTGTTTTTCCTGAAGCACAGACATGACAATATCACTTTCCTATTCAATAAATTCAAATATTACCTTCCTGATCAAATTATAACTCCTGTTTGCCTTTTAAATCCTTCCACAACCTGGCCCTCTCCTACCTTTCCAACTCTATTATACTTCTTTTTCTCAAACTTCATGGGTCCCCCAAATTATCCTTCCTACATGACAATTCATCTCCCATCCTTGTGCCCTTTGCATTGGTTACTTCTGTTGTTTGGAAGACATTCTTTCCCTATGTCCACCCCATAAAATTCCTTATTTTCTTTTCTAAGTCTCCACTCCAATTCCACCTTCTCTTTCAAGTGATGATCTTCTCAGGTAGTAGTCCCTGCTCTTCTTACTTTGTATTCACTTTGTATATGTTTTGTATATCTATATCTATATCTATCTATCTATCTATCTATCTATCTGTCTGTCTGTCTGTCTGTCTGTCTATCATCTATCTATCTATCTATCTATCTATCTATCTATCTATCTATCTATCTATCTATCTATCTACCTATTGTCTCCCCTCTCCCTACCTTCTAGAACGAGAGCAAAGGTTGTTTCATGTTTCTCTTCCCATCTCTAACCCTTAGCATTATGCCTAGCACATAGTAGGCACTTAATAAATACTAGTTGATTGATAAAGTCCTCTTTATGAATAAAGAAGAAAGTACTTCTTCAAATTACCTCCAGATATGTATCTTTCATAGTTGTGTGCTTGTCCTTCGTTGCTGAAGAAGACCATGCCATCAGAGAAATGGTGACATGACTTGCACTTGACTTTCGTTTTTTTGTTTTGAGTGAGGGAGGGCTGTGCAAGTCCCGAGCCTCACTTCTCCTCCAGAGCCATCTGAATCCAGTGACCAGATATTCATCAGGATGACTGAAGATGACCAGGATGAGGCAATTGGGGTTAAGTGACTTGCCCAAGGTCACACAGCTAGTGAGTGTCAAGAGTCTGAGGTGAGATTTGAACTCAGGCCTTCCTGACTCCTGCACTAGTACTCTATCCACTGCACCACCTAGTTGCCTATCTTTCATAGTTCTGTAAACCTGAATGAAACATATTTTCCAGTACTGGTCAGTAATTGGGGAAGTTTTTGGAGGGACTAAGAAACCTGCTCAGATTCTCCTCCTGGGCTGTGTTTCTCTATTGCTTTCATCTTCTGTCACTTGATTTAAAAAAAAAACAAAAACCAAAAAGCTTGTTGTCTGTTTCCTGGACAACCCAAATTAGTTTCAGCTTGATAATCTAAGGACTTGAGTTTTTCTTTTGTTCTTACTACTGTAAGATTTTTGTAGGGTAAATTGTTAATTTCAATTTTAATAGAAAATTCCTTCTCAAGAACCATTCTTAGTTGCTTCATCAGGATTGAGAAGTACCCAAGTTTTCTCAAATACCATGTCAACAGAACACAAGTTCTGATAGGTCTTGCCAAATTATCAAGACTTCAAGAATAGTCCTGGAAACAGAAGATTCTATTTGTCATCTGAAGACCAGCCTAGGTAAATATGGACAAATTTACTTCAGGGTTGCAAGGTGATGAGGATTTTGGTCATGGTGAGCCATAAAACAGATAAAAATACAAACAGCACTCAGTCATCTATAGCTCTATTTGCAACTGTAACAGATACCCTTCCAATACTCTCCCCCTTTTTGGGCATGACTGCCTATTTTATGTCTTTTATTTTTTGTAGCCGTAGAATTTTCCACAGTGCTTGACATGTGCTTGGTCAATGTTTATTGGTTGACTGACCATTCTATTCTTAGAGACTTGCACATACTTAGATAATCCAACTAATAATGACAACCTTGGATTGCACTCCCCTGGCAGTAGAAACTAAAGTGAACATTTTGGATATAGCAAAGGGGCAACCCCCTCTTGAGTGTTTTCCTCCTTTTAAGCTTCAGCTCTTGAGGACTATTTAGAAATGAATTTAGGGGAGTCAGGTGGGGGGATAGCTGGTCTCGTAGAGTAGTAAGCATATGTCCTACCTAAGCAAGCTTGTACCCAGGATGAGGCTACCTCACTTTTCTTGTTTTTCCTTCCCTGATGAGGTGAATAAGTAGCAGCCGTGGGATGGATGAGTCTATATGATCTTGTGTGTTTCAGAAGGTCATCAGGTCCTAGAAGATCCAGAAAACAGCTGCTGAAGTATCCACTAGAACGGTTGATAGCCACTACAACAGAAGCAGCAAGAGTGGGCTGGTGCTGATGGAAGAAGTGGCATTACAGAAAGAGAAGCAGGGCACTGTAAAAGAAGATGGAGTTTGGATCATGAGTGTTATTTGATCAGACTGTGTTTAGCAGAGGTGAAAATGCTAATTAGCAGAATTACTAAACTGTATTGTATCTTAATGAGGCTTACTACCAGCCTCCCAGTAGATTGCAGTCTGGTTATAAACTGAGATTTTCTATAACATTTAAATCATTTTGTATCACATACTATGATTCTTTTATTTTTAGCTGTCCCTTTTCTATGTGAGAATAAACCTGTTCCAAACCTGAATCATATTTTTCCATTGGGTATCTTTTGCTGATTCCTCCTTTTTTTTTTTTGGTGTAGTCCCTGGATTAAAATTTTAAAATGGAATTGTCCTTAGAGTAAGTTGGATGAGAAGGTAGGAACAAAGGAATATGGAAAAATAGGAATTGTCCCTAGAGTAAATTTGATGAGAAGGGAGGAAAAAAGGAATATGGAAAAATAGGAAGTCTAGTTATCCTATTGAAAATTCAGTTATTTCTAGAGCAATGAACCCAGGGAAGCTGTGATGGTAATTAAAATATAAGAACTGTGCTTGATCATCAGCCCCTGTGACCAAACAATGCCCAGTTCTCTACTCTGCTAGATAGACAATGATGGCAGATTAATGGACGAGGGGAACAGAAGATTCTAAGAATCATAATTTTAAGGTCATCTACGAACATTAATTAAATTATTATAGATTAATGTGGTAGCTAGGACAGAGAGGATTCTGGGAAGATTACAGAATAAGGCAGGAAATTACTAGGCTCTCCCAAATCCCCCCACAAATAACTTAAAATAATGCCTCACAGTGAACTTTAGAGCGGAAGAAATAATTAAAAGTCAGGGTAAAGCAGTTGTCCAGCTTAAGAAAACTTAGGAGGATGGTATGAAAGACCTGACCTCCTGGAATAGTGGTCTGACCTGACTGAAGTGAAAATACCTTTGGCCAGATACCACCAAATCTACAAACAAGTCCTGGAGGCAATTGTGTAGGCAGAAGCTTCAGCTTTAAGAATTTTTTCTCCATGGACTGTATGGCGTTGGGAGGCTGATCACGGGGAGATTGCAGGTCCCTCAGTTGGCTGGTGTTGGATGCAGGGCCCAGATATGCTGATCTAATATGGTCCCAGGCTGTGGCTGTGGGTAAGGAGGAGTGAGTGCATGCCATTCAGTAGGGTCACAGAAGGGTAGGGTCCCTGCTAACTGTGGTCACTTGCAGGAGAGCAGAGTCCCTGATATTTGTTCCAGGGCAAAGGGATGAGCTGAAGCTTGCAGCTTCTGGTGGGGCCAGAGTGAGTAAGGATATTTGTGGTGACAGTGTTGCTGGGAGCCCTGATCTTGGCTCAGGGGTGGAAAGGAGTACTTGAGGTCAGGAGGATCCCATATAGCACAGAAACCTGAAGCCTGAGACATTATCCCCCATACCTCAGGACTAGACTCCATCTGTAATATAGAGTAAGCAAAAGAGAAATAACCCAACTATACATAACTACTGTGGTGATAGAGGAGATCAGGGTTCCAACTCAGAAGAACTGATCTGGAAAATAGATCCAGGAGAGACAATTTAAAAATTATTGAACTACCTGAAAGCCATGATAAAAAAAAGACCCTAAACATCATCTTTTAAGGACTGGAGTAGAATTTATTATGCTTTATCTGATAAAAAAACAGGAGAAGTAATTATGATATCAGACAAATTTAAAGCTAAAATAGATTTAATTTAAAGAGATAACAGGGAAACTGCATTATATAAAAAGGTATCATAGATAATGAAATAGTATCAATGCTCAACATATGTGTACCAAATGCTAAGCATCCAAAATTTTAAAGGGAAAGCTGAACTAGATCTAACAAAAATAAATAAATAAGAAAGAAGTCAAGGAGATGATATGATGGTGTACTTGGAAAATCCTAGAGATTCAACTAAAAAGTTAGTTGGAACAATTACAATCTTGGCACAATTATAAGATATAAAATAAAGCCACAAAAATCATTAGGGTTTCTATATATCACCAACAAAACCCTGCAAGAAGAAATAGTAAGAGATACTCTATTTAAAATAACAACAGATTGCATAAAATACCTGGGAGTATACCCACCAAGACAAACTCAGAAACATAACATGAACATAATTATAAAACACTTTTCATATAGTTGGAGAAATATTAATTGTTCATGGGTTCATGGCCAATATAATAGAAATGATAGTTCTACCGAAACTACTTATTCAATGCCATTCCAATTAAATTACCAAAAAATTGTTTTATTGAGCTAGAAAAAAGTAGCAAAATTCATTTGGAATAATGAGAGGTCAAGAATATAAAAGGAATTAATGAAAAAAATATAAAGGAAAGAGGTTTAGCAATAACAGATCTTTAACTATTGTAAAACTATCAAACTATTATCAAAACTATCTGGTACTGGATAAGAAATAAAAAAGTGGACCAATGGAACAAGGTTGACACATAATACACAGTAATAAATGTTTATAGTAACCTTGTATTTGACAAATGTAAAGATGTCAACTTTTGGGGTAACAATTCACTATTTGGCAAAATTTACTGGGAAAACTGAACTGCAGTCTGACAGAAGCCAGATTTAGACCAATATCTTACACCACTTATTAAGATAAGGTCAAAATGAATGTATTACCTAGATATAAAGGGAGACATAAGTAAATTAGAACATGGAACACATTACCTATCAGACTTATGGTTAGGAGAAGAATTTATGAATAAACAAGAGACAGAGAGCATTGTGAGATGGAAACTGGATAATTTTGATTACATTAAGTTAAAAAGGTTTTGTAAAAATAAAATCAACGTAGCCAAGATTAGAAGGAAAACAGAAATTGGGGGAAAATGTTCTCTGATAAAGAGCTCATATCTCAATTATAGAGAGAACTTTGTCACATTTATAAGAATATGAGTCATTCCCCAGTTGATTAATGGTCAATGGATATGAACAATCAGTTTTTTGATAAAGAAGTTGTAACTGTATATAGTCATACAAAAAATGCTCTAAATCATTATTGATTAGAGAAATGCAAATTTAAAACAACTTTCAGATATCGTCTCATACCTATCAGATAAAATGATAGAAGAGGAAAATTATAAATGTTGGTGGGGATGGAAAAATTGAGACATTAATATACTGTTGGTACAACTGTGAACTGATCTAACTATTTTGGAGAGCAATCTGGAATTATAACCAAAGAGTTATAAAATTGTGTATATGTTTTGACCCACCACTATTAGGTCTGTTTCCCAAGGTAATTAGGAAAAAAGGAAAAGAACTTATGTGTTCTAAAATATTTATAGCATCTCTCTTTGTGGTAGCAAAGCATTAGAAACTGGGGAATGGGGAAAATTGGGGAATGGATGGAAAGTTATGGCATATGATTGTGATGGAATACTACTGTTCTATAAGAAAGGATGAGTGAATAGATATTAGAAAAACATGGAAAGACTTGCATGAAATAATGAAGAGTAAAATGAACACAACCAAGAGAATGCTGTATACAGTAACAGCAATATTGTTCAAAGAATAATTATGATGAACCAAGTTATTCTGAGTACAATATAGGACTTATGAAGGAAGATACTATCTACCTCCTAAGAAAGAACTGATAAATAGAAGTACACATAATTTTACATATGTTTAAAAGTCTGTGTCAAATGGTAGCCTTCTTTAGTGCTGGGTGGGAAGAGAGAGAACCAGTTTAGAATGTAAAATGTAGAAAAAATTTTTTAAAAAAGTCTAATAAACAAAACAAAAAAAGAAATTTTTCTTCTCTGATTTTATAGGGTCCCTGGTCATCCACCATTGTTTTTCCCATGAAACTAGAAAATTTTAGGGACTTGAGAGACTCCAGTTTCATTGGCAGCTGGAGTGTGTGTGTGGAGGGGGGAAGGGAGGGAAACAGAGACAGAGAGGCAAAGAGTGTGTAAACCTCAACTTCTTCAGGGATTCCCTTTCAAGTTATAGCACAAGTGGTTTCTTCACATGTGTACTCAGAGACAATTTCACAAAGTATTATTTATATCAAGGATTGAGCTTTAAGAGAGACAGATCACCTGTCCGGAAATGTGATACCTGTTTTGATTTCAAGACCACAATTAATTTGGTGTGTGGCACTTAATTATTATCTGCTTTTTTAAAAGAACAACAACAACAAAATTCTTTAAACCATAGAACTTCAAACTGAAAAAAACACCTATGACTACAATAAATACTTTGAAGAAGACACTGATCCCACCATATAACCGTACCACAATCGAACTTTCCATATTTTGTTTTGCTATATTGATGTATTTGCTACTGGTGGGTTCTGCTGTAGCACGAAACAAAGGTTTCTTCCCAAAGAAAAACTTTGGTAGGACAGGCCTGGACTGGCACAATTTCTGTGAGCTGATTGTTAAGTAGAAATGCTGCAATTGCTAGGGAAGCAATAACACACAATGGGATGTACATTCATCAGTCAATACATTCATAGCCTGAGTAAGCCACATGCCAGATGTGTGTATCCCTGTAATAGAGGATCTTGCAGTGTAATACTATTCTTGTGAAATGGTGACTTTAATTAAGGCAAAGTTTAGCAGCTTATTTTCAGGTTTTAGGATTTACGTTTCTCCTGTTGAGACAAAGAGTCCCCTTAATGAACAGTCAGTCAATAAACAATTATTAAGATCCTACTGTGTTCTAGGCACTGTACTAAATGTTGGCATGTATTTTTACACCCACTTTTAAAACTTATTTTCACAATCAGTTCAGGTTTGGATGTGGAAGGGGGTTGGAAGGTGATACACAGACTATACATGATTCTGTCACGTTTCTTATCTGTTCTCTATAGACTATATAAGTCTGTGTGCTTTGGGGAATTTATTTTCCCTTTTTGAATTTTTTTTAATATAACAAACACTAATATACTATAATTATTTCTCAAAAGTCACACTTCTGTTTTTGTCATGATAAGTGATGAGGCAAAATCTGAATGTGTTTTTACATCTGTCTGGCTTACCATCTCAATTTCTCATTCATTTTAATTTCCCTTTTTCTCCCTTTCTCTTCCTTCTTCATCTCCCTCTCTCTTCCTCCCCCTTTCATTGTTATGCTTTTCATACGGCTAATTTTACATCTGTAGCTCTGTGTTTATTTATGCTTCTTCACTGTGGATCTCCACTCTTTCTCAGTATTTTCAGGAATCCTCTTTTTCCTTCCCTCAGATTTTCACATTCCCCATGCTGCCACAGAACAAGAGCACATGCCTCCAGAATTTGTATTTTAATGACTGGAAATGGTAGATGCTTTGAACTGGATCTCTTCTGGTAATAAAGTGAGTGATTCAATGTCAAGATGATTCAAGCACTTCAATTTAACTCAAACATAGATCAGTAATGAAAGAAAGCTGATGTTTTGTAAGCTTCCTGAGGGCAGAAATCAAGCTATATTTATTTTGGTAGCTTTCTCAACTTCCCATTCAGTGCTTTGCCTAGTAGACATAAAATAATAATCTGAAAAATTGGAATTGTTATTTGAATATTTTAGAATTTCTTCTGCATCCTCAGCCCATACCTTTAATTTTTTTTGAGGGGTCAACAATCATTTTAATCAAGCACATGTATCATTCAGTTAGTTCAGGGGAAAAAGTCAGCACCCTGAACTTCAGAGAAAATACAGAGAAATCTAAATCAGCAGACAACACTTCCTAACTTTAACAGTAAGCAATACACACAATTCAACAGACAAGTCCAACTGTCTGACCATAGTTGCTAGAGAGAGAAGCACCAACACCTGGCTTTTCAAAGCCAGGGGCACTGCTTATTGACTCCCAGAGTCTCATCTGGCACACAAATGTTCTTCCAAAAACTAACACCCCACCCCCCCCCATACCTTTAATTCTTCAAACCAGAGTAATATCTTTCATTGCATGGTATCACAATATTTTACTTTGTACATTTCACTTGGACTTTTTTCAAAGCAATGATGCTCTTTTGATAGTATCTTTATTTCAGCAATGTGATACATAGATTCTTTCAACAATTTGACTTACATCTTTGACATGTTTTTTGTAACCTGCTTGAAGGACAAAATTCCAAACAGGATGTGAGATATTTTGAGGATTGCTTCTAATTTTTGTTTTGGATGGTGCTTGTACCTTACTGTCATGTGTAGTAGCATTAATGAATGAATAATATGTAGCTGGTGGCAACAAGAATGAATGAATGAATAAATGAATGGGTGGATGAATAAAACTTTATCAAGTGTTTGTTCCTGGTACTAACTGGAATGTTAGTGACTTAGTGCTTTTTTCTTTGTTTTTGGAAAGGTGGTATATATCCCTTGCCTAACTGGGGCATTGTAAAATGTGGTGCTTAAGATGACTTTAGCATGTGGTAATATCCTTGGCTTCTTCATGTCTCTTTGCTTGTTTCTGATGGAGGATGAATGGGAGGTAGAAGGTGAAGGGTGGGATTGGTGGACACAGAAGTGGAGAGTAGAAGGAGAATGGGCAATGTTTATTGCAGCATAAATGAATTTATATGTGTGAGTACATATGGTATATGTACGCACACACATTCCACAGAGACATAAAGAAGTGAGTTTGCATTTTTAAAAGCTAGAGGAACATTGATAGAGATACTTTGTATTTGAACTTTTAAAATGGAAGTTTGTTGCTACAGTATTAAGAAGTATTGCTTTGATAGTTCAATATTGTTACAATATACAGAGGTATTACTTTACTTTGAAATTTTATTTCCATAAAGCAAACAATAGGCTGTACCCTCTATTTGCAAATAACAGAACATTGTAGATGGGGTATTGTTTAAGAGCTATTTTGCTGATTTTAAAACGGTGACAGCTGTGGGAATAAATGGGAATTTTATTTTTTAAAAATATGATGTATTTAATAAATATTTATACTATTCTAAGTATTACTGATGTTTTGGGCTATTTTTCATTATAATTAGATTCATGTATTTCAGAATCTATAGACTTGCTGGCCATATGGATAGAACTATTTTTAGTCTCAGATGGTTTCTTAGTGATTTAGGCAAAGACTATGGGTAGAATTTATCATTTTAGTAAAATGACAGCTCACTGTTCCCCAAACTACTATTATTATTATGACCAACATCTATAATAATTCAAGGAAATACCAACAACTATGAAAAAAGAAAAAGGAAAGTTTCTCCTTCGAGTTAATGTCCCCAAATTGTTTTGCCACAAAGTGTGATGAAGGCAGCTAGGTAGCTTGGTAAATAGAGCACTGGGCCCGGAGTCAGAAAGATCTGAGTTCAAATCCAGCCTCAGACACTTACTAGCTGTGTGACCCTGGGCAAGTCACTTAACCTCTGTTTGCCTTAATCTGCTAGAGAAGGAAATGGCAAACTGCTCCAGTATCTTTGCCAATAAACCCCCAAGGACAGCATTGGCATGCTATGGTCCACGAGGAAATGAAGAGTCAGACATGACTGGACAACAAAGTGTGATGCTTTTAACTGAGAATAAATCCTAGACTATTAGATGGATTCAAAAGTACAGTGACTCTAAAAATCGAGGCAGCTAAGTGTAGTAGATAGAGTTCTAGACTTGGAGATAGGGAGGACTGAGTTCACAACTGGTGTTCAACAACGATGATCTCTTAGGGAACAACATAGGAAGTTTGGTAATACTGGCAAGCCATGACTCCCTTACTCTGTTTCTTCTCTCACGAGATTAAGAAGTGCTCTTTGAGTCCAGGTGTGAGACAGTGGCCCTGACTTTTGGATAGCAAACCAGACATCCTTGAAGGGTACCTTGGTGGAGTAAAGCTATCAGGTCCCACTCTCTTTCTTTTCGTATACATTCTCCAAGTTCAGTTAAATTCCTTGAGCAGGAAAGCTGGATTTTTAAATTTAATCCATTTCAGGTCATCTGAACTCTGAACTAAATTCAGAGACAAAAAATCATGACTTAGGCAGTTATGGGACAAAAGTAGTTATAGGACAAAATCAAATACTTATAAATAGGATTATAAGGAACTGATGCAGAATTAGTCTTAAATCTTCTCACATCCCTGGGCACATACTGGATAATTATGAAAAAAAATGTTTTTGATATTTCAGAGAATTTATTATCGAGAGTATGGTCTGGGATAATAATTCTTTTCTTAATTCTATTATGGCCTTATGAGTCAGTGCTTTAAATTTCTCTAGGCCTTAGTTTTCTTCATTCTAAGTTAGAGAGGCAGTGCTTATATTTTTCTTAGAGGATTTCAAATTTAAATTATTGAAAACTTTTTGAGAGCTTTGAACAGGAAGGGATGTATTAGCCCATAAAGAAATGTCAGTAATAATAATATCAGTTATAGGTCCTGGTTCAATAGAAGCCTTCCTCATTTCTTCTAATTGATGTCTTAGAAGTCTATGTTTATCATTGCCTACATTGGTTAAAGAATATATTTCTTACCATATTAATTATAGCTAACTAAATCTAGTGAAGCTATAAACATCCCTTTGGAGACCCAGATCCTAAGAGACTGTAGCTCTCTTGTGGGAGGAAATCTAAGTTGTGAAGTGGATACATTGATTGACTGTATTAGAAAACAATATGAAAGCCTAAGCAAGAGTATCATTTATGTTCCTCTTGTTTTTTCCTTAAAACATAGATTAAAGATATCACTGTAAATAGAAATCATTTTCATTTAGAAAATAGCTTTTATCCTTTTGATTAATTCCTACAAAAAAGGACAACTATTTACAGTTTAGATTTTTCATTTTAGTTATCTTTCTAGCCAAACAGGCACTTTTCACACATTTCTTAACAATGCATTTAATTTTCACTGGAAGAGGTGACCTAAGCAAGGAATGAAATTGTTGCTTTATGTTGTAAGTCTCAGCTCTTCTTCAATTTGGTGTCTCTCCATTTCCCTGAATTTATATTCCCTTTCTCCAGCTTTTACAATTGAGCATTTAACTCTGGTCACAGACTCTCCTTGACCAACTTTGCTTGCCAGGCCTTTGTTTTAACTTTTGCTATGCTTTTGCTTTGGGGAAGTTTAATAAATTGAAGATATATTTGTGGTGTCATGCACTGGTATTTGTAGAATCTTCTTTGAGAGAGTTTATTCCCATCTGTTTGAAATCCTTTCTATAAAAAAAAAACAAACCAGGATTTAAAAAAAAAATCATAAATCAACCAAGTACAAATTTGTTGGCATATTTAGTGCAACACTTTACTTTTAGGGTTTTGAATAGGGTTTTCAGCTCAGCTGAGATTCTATCACTTCCACTAGCCTTATTGTTAGCAATGATTCCCACTTGCTTCCATTCTGCTCTAGATCAGTAACCATATCATCATGGTTATTAGTGAAGCTGCTGTACATATTTTTGTAAATATGGATCATTTTCCTCTTTAATTTCTTTGGGGGTTATATAAGTCTTATTTCCATAGGCAAATAGATTGGTCATTGGGAAGGAAATACGGTACTGCCTTCAAGGGAACTTGAAAAAGAATTTGCATATCTAGTATATGTCTGTGATATTAGTATGATTGCCAAATCTAATGGTTTTTAACCTACTAGTATTTATTCTTCTTAATCTCTTCACATCATTCAACACTATTAACCACATACTTCCTTCTATATATTCCAGTTTCCGTTGACTTTTGCTCTTCCTCTCCACTCTAATTTATATTCTTCTTCTGTTTGCTAGCTCATTATTTTCTTTTCAATCCCTTAAGGTGAGCATTCCCTAAGTTCCTGTTCATTGTCCTCCTTTCCTCTCTATCTGCACTCTCTTCCTTAGTAATCTCATGCCCATGACTTTAGCTATTATCACTCCAAACTTTACCTTTTTTCCAACTTCTAGCCCAGTATCTCCAATTTCCATAGATCATTCTCATCTGGAGGTCACACCAACATTTCAAATTCAAAATTCCTTGAACCAGTCTTATAATAGTCTTTTATATAAAACTGGATCCTCTTTCTGACTTCACCATTTTTGATAGTAGTAACACCAGCAAACAATTGTGCATAAACAAGATACATACTGGATAAATTTTAGATAATCTTAGAAGAAAAGGGTCAGCATTCAGGGGAACCAGGAAAGACTTCTTGTAGAAGGTGGAATTTTAGCTGACACTTAAAGGAAGCCAGGGAAGTCAGATAAGTGGAGATGAGAAGGGATGGCATTTCAGGTAAGGGGACAGTCAATGAAAATATACAGAGTAAAGAGATAGTGTTATATCTCTCACCTAAGGTAATAATCATCTTTTAGAAACAAATAAAATGGTAATGTAAATGATACCTTCTTTTTGTCCATAAATGATGGGCAGCCTGTTTACTGCAGTGACCTCCACAAAATAGAAGAAGAATCAGACACTTGTCACTAATACATTGGACAGATCTTTTATGGAGGATCTGGAGAAAGATGTGGATAAGAATCACAGAGGATAAGAAGGTGTGGATGGTTTGCTAATGTGGAGAGGGGGCGACTGTATTAGTAAAACCACAGAGCTTTCAAAGTACTAAAGTATTTTCCTTCAGAAAAATAAGTATGAAATTTATTTTTAAGAAGCTTAGTAAGTTATCACAAAGTGATAAGTTTTCCCGTTGGTTGTAAAATATAAGTGCTTTCTTCTCAGAAGTATGTACTTTAAAACTTAGGTAAATGCCTTTTTTTTCCCTGAGGGATTCCCCCCCCCCCCCCGCCCCCATCTCCATAACAGCTTATTTCTTTCTGTGAGTCAGTCTATGTTCTTTAGGGAAATATTAGCAAAGACTTTGCAATTGCTATGGGCTGATATCACTTCCATCACATGGATATGTTGAAATGGATAAAAAATCATGACCAAATGGTCACTGTCCTAAAGTAGCTTAGGGAGTCTACTAGGAAGAGATAGTACATAAGAAAGAGCAGTACCAAAAAACCAAGGAGGGAGTGAACCCTTGAAATGGTGCAGTGGTCATCAGGAAGGGCCTCGTGTTGGACATGGTATCGGAGCTGGGTTTGGAAGGAAAATAGGCATTGTAAGGAGTGGGAGGGAGAAGAGAATGAATTCTAACCACATAGGATGGCCTGTGGAAAGGCACAGACATAGGAGAGAACGTAAGGACAAATTTGATTGGACCAGACAGTATGTGAAACAAGAGGGATGTCTGATAGAGTTGGAAAAGAAGGCTGAAGCCAGATTGTTGAAGGGCTTTAAATGAGAAATAGAAGATCTGATCCTTGAGGTAACTGGAAGTCATTCGAATTGATTTAAAGATGAGTCATATGGTCAGACCTGGGCTTTAGGAACATCACTGTGACAGCTATGTATAGAATGGATTGAAGAGGGGAGAGATTTGAGGTAGAGTCCAGGCTAGAGGCTCTCCCCTTCCTTGGAATGGTTCTTCCCTGCTTTGCACCTCTTTCCAACTGTTGAATATTTTCACATCCTTTAAAGTTTATAGCTCTTCCAGGAAACCTTCCCTCATCTCTCCTTTCACTAATAACTACTCTTCCGTCTGACTTCACACAGCATTTTGCACTTTCCTTATGTCTTTGCCATATGCTATTTGAATGTCAGAGCTTAGGTGTATTAGCAGGAGACTCTACTGATGGAGAATAATTACTTGATGCTGTCTGTCTGTGTGAAGGGCAGAGTTGGTGAGAGTTTGGGGAGGATAGAGCCTATTTCTCATTTATGGCTTCCATCTTCAAGAGAGGAGATTCTCTTCTGGTAAGGTCGTTAAAGGGAGAAAAAGACTCCAGGAAAAAGCCAACATATAAAGAAGCTAGTACTCAGATCATGTCCCTATCCCCAGGCTACCATGCTAGAGATTTCAGGGAATTTCCTCTTGGGTAAGATCTGGGACTCTTTCTTTCCTATGGTTGAGCTGAGATATCTCATTCCTATTGGGGGAATCTATTCACTCTGTATTGTCCGATATATTGTATTTTATAAACTTCTCTGATTTATGTTTGCTCTTGGTTTGAACAAATGTGTTTGCTCTTTGCAATGTTTGATTTTTTTTTCTTTTTGGAACTAGTATTTGGTAGGAAGAGAGTCAACTCTTTGGTTATAGAGCTTAGAGGTCTCCTGCTCCACTAAACTGATATCAATCAACAGTACATGATGAACCTGAAAAACATTATCTCTAGACTAATAATATTTGGAGAGGGGGTTAATTGATATAATTCTAGCACAGTATACCCTCTCTGAGAAGAGCAGGGGAGCCAGTACCAACCTTCTGCTCCCTTTGTGATAGAAATAAAAGTCTCTGTTGGAGAGGGGTAGGTGGAGGAGATTTTACAGATGTCCATTAATACCATCCTGTGAGCCATATCTAGACAGTTCCATGTCGTCACATACAACCTACAAAAGACAACACAGAAATACATTTAAAAATGATGGTTCTTTATATGTATCATGTCCAGCTACTAAATTCTAAATTCCAGGAGGGCAAGGACTGTGATATGGAACCAAAACCTTGTATTTTCCTCAGCATATGCCATAATTCTGTGCACATGACAGGTGATTAATAAATGTATCTTGATTCCAATTGAGTCTACGAACATGAATATTTGTACACTAGAATTACAAACAAATTTTTTTTAAGAACTCCACTAACATATGGGCCTTTTTCCTCTTCAATCAAAACATTTGTTTTGCATTGATGTGTTTTGTGAAATTTTTATACTTTAGCTCTCATTTGATTTACCTAGTCATTCTATATTCTTCCTAGATCCTTGAAGACAGAAAACAAACAAACAACACTGAAAGAGAAAGAAAAACTTTTCAAGTCAGTCTAGTATGACTGAAAACCACTCTCTTTGGAACCAGCTAAGACTGGGGAGAAAGAGTGAAAGAATTGAGGTAAATATTTGAATTTGTTTGAAACATATAACACCATATACTAAGGAAAGAGAAATTATTTTGCAAAGAACATTTAGTATAATGTGATTTTAAATAAAATCATTACTCCCTCAATCTCATGTTTCTCTTGTTGATAAACTTTGACCCAAATTCAAAGAATTGCCTAGAAGCATCAATTCAAATCCCAGAAGTAAAATTTATTGAAAGAGACCCCCCCCAAATGCCCCATAATTGCATGATCAGTACTTCATGAAGACAATGATTTGCTGCAGGTTCAGGTTGGATAGCCTTAATTACAGCTTTGTTGACTAAAATTGGCCCCCATATTGCTACTCATTGTTTGTTGGATTGTTGCTGCACTTTAGGAATTGTGGATGCAGTATGCCTTCTGACTCCTCAGTGAGTAATCATGAAAAGTTGAAGAAAGCTAGTGTTGAAGGATATAATGAATTGAAACTTGGATATAATTATAATTCCATATTTCCAAAAGTAGCAGAAATTCTAACAATGCTAGTAGTATTACAAAAAGAATGATAACGGAGATGAAAAAACAATGATCAGGGGAGGGTTGGCAGGAGAAGCTTTGAAGAGACTAGATTGGGAGAGGGAAACTGGACTGGAGGAAAGGGAAAACATAATTCTGGTATGCTAGTGGGATCTGGAGAGAGGTGATTTACAATTAAGTAACCATTTTCATTCACTTTTAACCAAGCCAGGTGTCAGGGCTTTATGTATGGCTATTGTATGGGAGTAGAAGGTTAGGGCTATTACTGTCAGGGTGCAGTAGATTTTTTGCTCAGGTTTCTGCTTCCAAAACTAGAGGGTAGTTTCCAAGGAGTGGGTTCAAGAGACAACATGATATAGTGGAATGAACCTCACATCCGGAATAAGGGAACCTGGGTTTATTCTCACCTATGGAACATCTACTTGTGTGATCTTGGATGATTCACTTAACCGCAATCATTCTCAGTTTCCTCATCTGTAAAATAAAGGGGTTGGACTAGATGACCTTTGACATTGATTACTTGCAGTTCTAAATCGGTGATCCTTTTAGCTCCCAGTCCTATGATCCTATAATAGTGTATTAAGCTTGACCTGAATAAAACTATTAATTAAAGTACATTATTATTCATTTATATTTTAGTATATGATGATTTAATTATGATTATTTATTATTTTTAAGGCATACTTTTAAATAGTTCCTCAAAATAAAATTGTCCTCAAGTCTTTGTCTTTATGTTAGTTAGTTTGTGGTCTTTCAGGTAGCTCAGCTAGGTGCTAGAAGAAAGTATTAGGTGTTAAAGGAAGAATCTAGAGATCAAATTCACTCAGTATTCACAGACTGCCATTCAAAATGCATGACACACATTCAGTGCCAAGAACCAGACCATCAGGATGGGTGTCTATCTTTACTTTCATGTAAACAGATAGTACATTTTAAAATGATCTCCATTCTCCTTCTTGTCTTTAAAAGGAAAATTGTCTCTTAGCAACCAGTCATTTTCTGCCTGGCTGATATATAAAATGAAAAGCTAGGCAAATCAGAAGCAAATAATTTGGGCCATTAGGAGTACAGGGTTATTTCTTAGAATAACTAAGATGTCCCCATTGAGCTGGAGCTTTCCTTATCACAATGTCAGTATATCCATATGATAGAGATATAACAGCAATTACATGGTATTTACCAATGTTCCCTAAAGAATACATACTGTTTCTCAGTGAGATGTTGTGGAAAAAAAATCTCTCAGGAATAAAAAGACATTAACTTAAGTACATGGTTAGTGTCCTGACAAGAAAACACTTCCTTTTAATGACCGAAGGGGAATAAAATTAAAATACATACATTCTTTTTTTTTTTTAATTTAACTTTTAACATTTATTTTCACACAATTTTGGGTTACAAATTTTCTCCCCTTTTATCCCCTCCCCCCCCCAGACCCAAGCTTTCTAATTGCCCCTGTGACCTATCTGCTCTCTCCTCTATCCTCCCTCCCTGCCCTTGTCTCCGTCTTCTCTTTTGTCCTGTAGGGCCAGATAGCTTTCTTGACCCCTTAACCTGTATTTTTTGTTACTCAGTGGTAAGAACATTACATTTGGTCCTAACACTTTGAGTTCCAACTTCTTAAGCTCCCTCCCTCTCCACCCCTTCCCCTTGGAAGACAAGCAATTCAATATAGGCCATATCTGTTTAGTTTTGCAAATGATTTCCATACTAGTTGTGTTGTATAGGACTAACTATATTTCCCTCCATCCTATCCTGTCCCCCATTACTTCTATTTTCTTATGGTCCTTTCCCTCCCCATGAGTGTTGACCTCGTATTGCATTCTCCTCCCCATGCCCTCCCCTCCATCCTCCCCCCCACCCTGCTTGTGCCCCTGTCCCCCACTCTCCTGTATTATGAGATAGGTTTTCCTATCAAAATGAGTGTGCATTATATTCTTTCCTTTAGTGGAATGTGATGAGAGTAGACCTCATGTTTTTCTCTTGCCTCCCCTCTTTATCCAACCACTAATAAGTCTTTTGCTTGCCTCTTTTATGAGAGATAATTTGCCCCATATAACTTCTCCCTTTCTCCTCCCAATATTTCTCTCTCACTGCTTGATTTCATTTTTTTTTTTAAGATATGATCCCATCCTCTTCAATTCACTCTGTGCACTCTGTCTCTATGTATGTGTGTGTGTGTGCATGTGTGTGTGTGTGTACTCCCACCCAGTACCCAGATACTGAAATGTTTCAAGAGTTACAAATATTGTCTTTCCATGTAGGAATGTAAACAGTTCAACTTTAGTAAGTCCCTTATGACTTCTCTTTGCTGTTCACCTTTTCATGGTTCTCTTCATTCTTGTGTTAGAAAGTCAAATTTTCTTTCCAGCTCTGGTCTTTTCATCAGGAAAATTTGAAAGTCCTCTATTTCATTGAAAGACCATTTTTTCTCCTGAAGTATTATACTCAGTTTTGCTGGGTAGGTGATTCTTGGCTTCAGTCCTAGTTCCTTTGACTTCTGGAATATCCTATTCCATTCCCTTCTATCCCTCAATGTAGAGGGTGCCAGATCTTGTGCTATCCTGATTGTATTTCCACAATACTTGAATTGTTTCTTTCTAGCTGCTTGCAATATTTTCTCTTTCACCTGGGAATTCTGGAATTTGGCCACAATGTTCCTAGGAGTTTCTCTTTTTGGATCTCTTTCAGGCGGTGTTCTGCGGATTCCTTGAATATTTATTTTGCCTTCTGGTTCTAGAATCTCAGGGCAGTTTTCCTTGATAATTTCATGGAAGATGATGTCTAGGCTCTTCTTTTGATCATGGTTTTCAGGTAGTCCCAGAATTTTTACATTGTCTCTCCTGATTCTATTTTCCAGGTCAGTTGTTTTTCCAATAAGATATTTCACATTATCTTCCATTTTTCGAATCTGCGCGGTATGTTCTGAGATATCTGTCTTTCTCATAAAGTCCTTAGCGTCCATCTGTACCATTCCAGTTTTGAAAGAACTATTTTCTTCAGTGAGCTTTTGAATCTCCTTTTCCATTTGGTTAATTCTGCTTTTGAAAGCATTCTTCTCCTCATTGGCCCCTTGCACCTCCCTTGCCAACTGAGTTAGGCTAGTTCTCAAGGTGCCAATTTCTTCAAGATTTTTTTGGTTCTCCTTTAGCAGGGAGCTGATCTGCTTTTCATGCTTCTCCCTCATCCCTCTCATTTCCCTTCCCAGTCTTTCCTCCACCTCTCTAACTTGATTTTCAAAATTCCTCTTGAGCTCTTCCATGGCCCGAGCCCATTGGGTGGGCTGGGACACAGAATCCTCGATTTCTGTGTCTTTGCCTGATGGCAAGCATTGTTCCTCCCCATCAGAAAGGAAGGGAGGAAGTGTCTTTTCTCCGAGAAAATACCCTTCAATAGTTTTATTTCTTTTCCCTTTTCTGGGCATTCTCCCCAACCAGTGACCTGACCTCTGAATGTTCTCCTCACACCCACCTCGCCTCCCGATCCTCCCAGCCAGTGTTTGGGGACTGAGATTCAAATGCTGCTTCCCGCCTTAGGGTTTTTGGCGGGGGCAGGGCTGCTATTCAGTGTGAGAATTAAGTTCAGGTGGTCAGGGGCAGGGCCGCCTCTCTGGCTCAGTTCCCTCAGGGGGTTTATGCACAGACCTTCCACAATGGATCCAGGCTCCCGCCCAGTTTGGGGAGCCCCTGTCTGTAGCCGCCTCTCAGCTTCTATCTCCTGGGGGGGCCCGAGCCATGGGGGCACCCCACTCCCCTCTCAACCTGCCAAAGAGACTCTCTCACCTACCTCCATCAGTCACCTGTTGGTGGGGGGGGCTTGTGCCGCCGCTGGAGATCCCGTCTCTGGAGCCTTCTCAGATCTGTGCCTCTCGGAGCCGCGGCCGCCGCAGGTCCGGGCTGGGCTCCGCGTCTGCAGCGCGAGGGACCTTTTGCGAGAGGTTTGCAGGTCCCTCTGTGGGTGGGGGGACTCCCGTGGCCGCTGGAGATCCCGTACCCATAGCCCTCCCGGATCTTTTCCTCACGGTGTTGTGGCCGCGGCAGGGCTGCCCTCTGCTCCCCGTCCCGGCGCCCAGTCCACAGCGCGAAGGACCCCCTGCGAGAGGCTTGCAGGTCTCTCCGGAACAGAAATCTCCCTCGCTCCAATATTCCGTGGTCTCTGGGTGCAGAATTCGCCCTGGGTTGGTCCCCTCTAGCCGTTCTGTGGTTTGTGGGTTCGGAGCTATGTGTATGTGCGTCTTTCTACTTCGCCATCTTGGCTCTGCCCCCCAAATACATACATTCTTGAACTAAGTTTCTCATAGTTTTTCATTGTGATAATATGTTAAGCCTCTTAAAACACTTTGAAAGAAGCATTTTCCCAAGGAGAACATTTGAATGTTTAAAGTTCTGTGGTCTTAATATGACTGTTCTTTCCACCTTGGCAATCCATCCATGTCTTCTCATCCTATGTGGTTCTCATTCATGTCTATCCATATATCCTTCATAGAACTATGCAACATATGCAACCTTGATCTGGTAATTTTGCTGTTTTGTGGCTGGAGAAAACAAGTGTAATACATGGGTCTGGACACAGAGAAAATAGCATTTGCATTGTTATTTTGTTTGCTTCTAAATGAAGATTGTCAACTTAGGTGAAAAAAGATGGTGCAGTGGAAAAGGGCAGAATTCGGAGTCAGGATCTACATTCAATGTTGATTCTACAACTTAGCACCTCTGTGACCTTGGTCAAGTCACTTCAGTTGGTCTGACTTCAGTTTTCTCTTTTGTAAAATGGCAGAATTGGATTAGATGACTTTTAAGATCTTTTCTAACTCTAAGTTTATGATCCTATGCTTCTATGATTAGGATACAAAATGCCACTTAGGCAAAGAAGTTCAGGAATTCTATTCATGGAGTTATGGCATATGGATTTGGAAGAAAGTACAGCATAATTTAATCTAACTCTTAACAGAATGTAGAAGCAATTTAAATGAACTCAACTAGTTCTTCTGATTGATGCTGTTTTTTTTTAAAAGGTAAGCATATACAAGGAGGGAGACTATACAGGTTCCTTTAACAAATTTCCTCTGACTTCTGTTACTTGATTTTGAAAATGTTCTTTATCATTTAACTTAAACTATCCTTGCTGTACTTTAAGTCCATTTTTGTTAGTTTTGCCTGTAGTAGCAAGAGAAAATAAGTGACCAATCTTCCCTCTCCTGGAAGGGAGTTGTTCTTATTTTATTGGAGTTAAATGGAAAGAAAGTTCTCTTTATTTTATAACAATCAAACAACTCTCACTCCTACTCCCCCTTAATCAGATAGTTGAACAATATAAAATATTAAGTCAATTTCTCCCAGTGTAAACTCCCAGAGAGTAAGTCAAACAATTTCCAGTCAAAGTTCTTGAATAACATTTGGTTCACGGATATAAAAGTGTGAATAGGGATACCTTGGTGGCCTTAAAGAAGTCAATGATTATTAAAATTTCCAGAGAGCAGATGACAACCTGGGATGCTGGTTCTCTGAACTATGTCACCTCATTTATTTGCTTAAATTCTATAGAAAGGTAATGATGGATTCTCAGAAAAAGATATGTTCCCCAATACGAAAGATTTAGAGAAATTTGGGAAGACTTGTCTGAACTGATACAGAGTTAAGTAAACAGAAACAAGATAACAATGAAGACAGTGACCAAAATAATGTAAAGGAAAATATCTTTGAAGGACTTCAAAATTCCCATCAGTTCAGTGGCCAATCATGACATCAGAGGACTAAAGATGAAACATGCCTCCTACCTCTTTGCAGAGAGGTGGTACTTTGTAGGAAAGGGACGAGGCATATATTGCCAATGCATGGCCAATCTGCTTATTTGCTTTACTTAACTACCCAAGGGGAAGCTCTGTTAGGAAGAAGATAATTGGAAAGTGACAAAATGTTAAAAAAAAAAAAAAAAGGAAATATCAATAAAACATTAAATAAAATAGACAGGGAGTCCAATGATCTGACTAAATATGGAAGTGTCAGGCAAGAGGGGATAACAGGCCTCAGAAAAAACTCCTTCCCAGTTACAGGAGAAGCAATGAGGGAGATTACAATCATCATATAATCAATGGACAAAAGGGAAGAAAAAAGGGAAGTTTTGGAAGCAAGGGACTGGAGACAAATTTTGTTATTGTTAATTTTTTGCTTAAGGGCATCTCTGGTGCTAGGCTCATTCAATAACAACTGTTGACTTCATGACTTTTGGGTTGATAGTGTTTTGTTATTTAAAATACATGTATCAGGTGAGCTAAATTTTAGCTTAGTGAGCTTTAAATTTTAGTGTCTTTAGTAAGACACTGGAAAATGGAGCTAGCATCACTACTCTTAATCAATCAATAAACATTTATTAATCACCTTGTGTATTCCAGACACCATGCTAGCCACTAGGAGATATGGGGAAAAAACAACACTTCCTGTGCCTAAATGAATGAGCTTATATTCAGTGAGAGAGATCAGTCAACCATTAAACTTCATTAAATGCCTGCTATGTTCTAAGCACTGTGCTAAGCTTTGGAGATACAAAAAGAGGCAAAAGACAGTCCCTTCACTCAAGGAGCTTACAATCTAATCATAATCACATCAGTGAATCCTATAATAGAAGAGGCAGCATGATAGGAGCCCCAGAAGTAAAGTCGGATAACTTGTGTTCCAGTTGGCCACTAACTTGCTGTATATGCTCTTCAACCAATATCAACCTTTCTGGGTTTCCATTTTCTTATTTATAAAATTGGGGGCTTAGATTACTTGGTTTTTCACAATGATTCAGTGAATCCAGGAAAGAGAAAATCAAATGTAAAGTCTACAGAAATCTAAGTAAAAAACTCTCCTTGAGAGTTGAGGATGGGAAAGTATGACTTTTCTCAATTTTTCAGGTTGAAAATGCTTTTGAGTAGTTAGCCACCAGTCATTTTAATTCCATAATTGACATTTTGTATTAATACTGGATTTATGTCAAAGACCCAGGATTCAAATTCTAGCTCTGCTGCTTACTTGCTTTTGAGCAGGTCACTTAATCTTTAAGATCCTTTCTAGCTCTAAATCTAGGATCCTTTAATCTTAATACCCATGTAACCAATGAACCTCCCCAGGCTTCACTTTTCTCATCAACATAAAACATTCCCCTTGGGCTACTTCCCCTCCTTGGGTTATATATCCAAAGGGTAGCTGTTACCTTGGATTTTAGGTTAGCCCAATGTGTCTGCACTCTGAATATTATAGCTCATAAGCCCTGCTGGTGCATTTCTCATTAATTATCAGCCAGTAAACACAATTAGCTCTTAGAAGAGGCATTTACTAAGATAACTGGCATAATAAAAACACTAGTTATAACCTTTCTCCCCCCCCCCCCAAATCTGTGGGCACATTCTCCTATACATACAGCCTCCATGGGAAGAGTGCGAATAAACTTAGAGTACAGTGGTTGTGAAACATACTTATAGTATACACATGTACCCAGACAGCTCTCAGCTCTGGAATGGCTATTCTAAAAGTCCTTTCTCTCCTCCTGAAATTTAATGGTGGTATTTTTCCCTTCTTGGTTGTAAGAGCTCACACTCCTTGAAACTATTTCCTGTCTGGAGTGTGTGTCTCTGCTGCTTGCTGGATTTGGTAACTCCTACTGGTTAAGGAGTTGTACTTCAAACCAACATGATTGGATGGGGGTGGGGCTGGTGAGGAGAGAAAAACTCACTCCTCTCCTGTAAGAGTAATTCCCTGTCAGGGGTTAAGTTTCTTTCCTATTTCTTGTTCAAACTGATGAACTCTCAAACTACTAGATGGGATGTTATCCTTTGGGAAAGTTGCTGATAGATGTTAGAGCAATCTCCTTTTCTTCCACCCTCAGGGGTCTCCTTCACACACTTCTCCTCACCCTGTATATCTTTCTTGGAGCTCTCACCAGAACTTAGTTACTTAAAGCCTGCAAAGTCATGTCCATTGTTTTGTGTCCAATTTTTGCTTGTCCAGTGAGGTTTAATTTATCAGACGAATGGGTTTATCCTTCATAAAGGGATCCCTGGGTGTGATCACAGTTTTGTAGTTAGCTTAATTCCTTAAAACCTCATTATCTCTGACTAAAACCTGTGACTACATCTACTGAGTAGAGGTGGGGATGAAGGAGGGAGGGAAATCACATCCTTTCTCCCTTACATATAAAATCAAGAGTTTGGACTAGAGGACCTACAAAGTCCCTTACAAATCTAAATACTATGTATGAGCCTATGTAATATAAAATAATATAGCATTATATATATACGCACACACACATGCACATGTGCACATGCATACACCATGTATGTATACATACATACACATACATGCATATATATATATATATATATATATATATATATATATATATATATATATATATATATATATATATACTAAAGCTGCTGATGTAGCCTGAGTTCTAGGAGAGTTTTCCAGAGCAGACCGTGGTTTATGTGGTCTGAGAGTTTCATGGACAACACCAGTACCGCCAGGAAAATTCCACATTGATTTATGCTCCTCATGCATGTCCCTAGTGAACCAGTGCCTCTGGTACAGAACTGAGTCAGACCCAATTCAATTCAACTATCATTTATTAAATGCCTTTGATGTGCAAGGCACTATTTTAGGCTCTGAGAGTTGAAAGATTAAAGAAGCACTCTCTGCTCTTTAAAAGGCTTATATTCTATTGGAGCAAAGGAGAGCATTTTAAAAACTGCTTTAGGGAAAATGTGAAAGTGTTTGCCTGAAGATCAGGGAAGGCTTTATAGAGGAGATGGCCGCTGAACTGAGCTTTGGAGTAAGGGAAGGATTCTGACAAGCAGAGAGGATTATGGGCTAGCTAAAGGGGAGTGCCTGAGTGAATATGAACAGGAGAGAGATGGAATGTTGAGTTCAGAGAGTAATTAGTAGCCCTGTTATGACTGGAATGTTGAGAGTATGAAGGGGGAAATGGGAAATAATTCTGGAAAGAGAGGTTAGAAAGAGTTTGTATTTTCTTCTTGGAGAAAAAAATGAATCATTAAAGGTTTTTGAGTGACATGGTCAAATCTCTGTTTTTGGAAGAGTATTTTGGCAGATGTATAGAGTACATGCTGGAGAGAGAAGACATCAGAAGCAGGAATACCAGTTAGGAAGCTAGTGCATTAGTTTAAATGAGACATAATAAAAGGCTTGAACTAGGGGTGGTAGTGTAAGTAGAGAGAAGAAAGCAATACCGAAGAATTGTCAGGACTTAGCAACTAATTAGACATGGGAAGTGAGGGAAAGGGAAGATTAGAGAGGGATTCCAAGGTTTTGGATCTAGGTAACTGAAATGATGATGCCATCAACAGAAATAGGGAAGTTGGGAAGAAGAATGGGTTTAAAAAGCAAGCTGATAAGTTCAGTTTTTGAAATATTATGATTGAGGTAGTGGTGGGACACAGGTTGATATATTGAAAAGGCATTTGGAAGAATGGGACTGAAATAGGGGATAGATAGATTTGTAATCCATGTGAATGTATGAGAGAGCAACAGAAGAAGAAAAGAGGAAAAAAAGGTATGGAAGTTGGGAAAGAAACCAGTATCCAGAGAAATAAGAGAAAAGAAGATCATAGAAGCCCAAAGAATGAAAACAACTAATTTTTATGGAAGCACTTTAAGATTTGTAAAGACCTTTACAAATATTATCTCATTATATTCTCACAATAATCCTGGGAGGTTGATGCTAATATTATTACCTACATTTACAAATGAGAAAACTTAGGCAGATAGAAAATAAGTGACTTGCCCAGGGTCACCCATCTCGTCAGTGTCTGAGGAAGGATTTGAACTCAGATCTAGTATCCTAACTCCATTCAGTTTCAGTGCTCCATCTACTGTGCCACATAATTAGGAGAAGCGGTTAACAGTGTTGTGTACTGTAGAAAGGCCTGATAAAAGACTTTGGTTTGCCAATTAAGAGGTCTCGGTTCCTAAAGATTTTATGTGAGATTTTACTCCTTATTTTGTTTGTTTATTTGATTGTTTTTATTCATTTCAACAAACATTTGTTGATGGTTATTGAGTTTGTAGTATTTTTTTTTTGTTTCATAGTTAAAAGAAATAAACGTCTTCCTTTTGAGAAATCAGTTTTTACAGGTGAGAAGCTCAATTGCAAAGAGCTGGGGAATGAATGGGTGATTAAGGATGTAGAGGGAGGAAGCATGGAATATCTTCTCTATGAGATTAGTAATGAAGGGGAGGCAAGATGAAATGTAATAACTTAAAAGGGATAACAGGGTCAAGGGCAGAGAAAACCTAAGTGTATATGTGGGCAAGCAGGGAAGGAGCTAGTTAATAGGGAGAGATTAAAGATAAAGGAGGAAATGGTTGAGTTCTTGAAAAAGAGAGGAGAGCAAGGGATTGAGGTATATCAGTCAATCAATTATATATTTCTTAAGTGTCTACTACCTATATGCCAGGTACTGTCCTAGATATAGGGGATGGAAAGACAAAAATTAAATAATCCTTGCCCTCAAAGAGCTTATAGTCTATCAGAAGAGACAAAATGTGCGTATATTTTGTATGAACTTACATATGTATGTATTAAATATGTGCACAAAATAAGCACACTATCATTATTGGGGTGGGGGAAGGTACTGGGACTTGGGAGATCAGAAGAGGCTTAATGTAAAAAGTGGCACTTGAGCTGAGCTTTGCAGGAAATAAGTAGCTTTTAAATAGCTTAAAAATGGCAGTAAGACATGGGATATAGTATACAGTGTCATGACTGAGGGCTAGGAAGAAGAGAAGGAGTTAACTTTAGCATAACTAGCCTTACCAGGAAGAATCATCTCATTCTTTCAGGCTAGAACAAGGGAGGAAACAAAGGAAGATTTGACAGGTTGTGAAATAGGGAGGAAGATGAGGGAATTTACAAATATATGGCCATAATCATCCCAGTAAAGAGGGGTACGATGTCATCTGGTAAGAGAGAGGTTGGGTAGAAACAAGATTTTGTATTTTCTCACCCTGCTTTACCCTTGTCCTAGAATTTACTACTTAGTGCTAGAAAACAAAACAAAACAAAAAAACTATCATTCTGTGCTGGAGGAAACCAAAAATCCTGGTGGGGTTCTCAGTTATTTTGAGTTTGGGGAGAGAGGTGAAACTTTTGCCTAAAACAAGGTTATTGTTCAAACTCATCTATCTCTACCTTAACCTTCAAACTTCCTACTCACTAAATTTCTTATCAATGTTTAATTCATTGGGTATGTTTGAACATGATTAGCCCAGCTCTCACACAGTTTTCTCTTCTTAGTAATAACAGCTGGAAGGTTCCTTAGAGAACATTTAGTTTGACCTCATTTTACAGATGAGGAAATAGTAGTGTTTGATGATGAGTGAAAGCCTTGATATCCTTGTGTTGGCTCATATGTTTATCTCTTTGGAGTATGTTGGGTGAAAGTGACATCATGGTGACATTTGCTTGCAGTTTCAACTCTACCTCCCTTTTCCAGTGCTGAAATATTCTATGATCTTAGTCATTTAAAATTTGTTTTGGAGAAAAAAAATGGAACCTGAAAGTTCTAACCTTTCTCTTCTTGACTCTCTGTATTGCTAAAGTTTTATAGTACAAATGGACTTGTTTTAAGAATGTGAGTTGGTTTAAAGGATCACAAGGTAATCCTGGGAAAATACTTTGTAAACTGTAAGGTGCTAAATAAAGGTAAACTGTGATCTCAATAATGTTGATATGAGGTCATTATCATACCTAGCATTTGCATGCTACTTTATAGTTTTACAACAATTCTTCACATATATTAAAATGGAAATGGGGGAGATAAATTTCTTGAAATTAGAAAAAAATATTGTTTCCTTTTTGTTCAAAAATCATGTTGAAAAAACCATCCATTGATTTTCATAGAATCATAGAGCCTCAGTCTTGAAAAGGACTTTTGGATGTCATCTGGTCTAATTTATACTGGAATGAGAATATCTACTATATCACACTTGACAAGAAGTCATCCAGGCTCACCTTAAAGACCCCTAAATCAGAGATAGAACATCCCACCTTCAGTTAACTCTGATTAATAAGATATTTCCCTTCACTTCAAGCCTAAATTTTTCCCTCTTGGAATTTAAACCCACTGCTTCTGCCTTCTGAAATCAAACAGAACAGTCTGATCAGTCAGTTGTCATGTCCCTCCCTAAGCCTTATCATCTCAGGTCAAATATATCAAGTCTTCCCAATGGATTCTTATGTGGCATGATCTTGAGGCCCTTTACCATTTTAGCTGACCTCCAAGGAAGATGCCCTGGTTTATCAATGTCCCTAAACCATAGTGCCCGAAAGTGAACACAGTATTCTAGATGAAGTGTGAGCAGGATGTGACATGGTAGAATAATTACTTCCCTAATCCCAAACACTCTACTTTTCTTCACGTAGCCTAGCTCTGCTTTAACTATTCATTTTCTACTCTATCCTCATGTTTCTTTGGTCCTGGAAATTGTCCACCAGATAATATTTGGCCTCTAGCTCTTTCTACTGTTTTTTTTTTTACAGAACCCGACAAGATTTAGGGTTAGGGTTAGGGAAGAAACAATTTGAGTCTTTTCTAGGGACGAACATTATATTCTATCAATGTGCCAAATGGATGCCATACCCTGGGCCAGAATCCCAATCTGTTGATTTTGACTCTTTCTTTTAAAAAACAACAAAATTCTGTGGATGTCATTTATTTTGACATTACTACAGTCATTTGTGGATCTATACCTTCCTTCCCCAGCCCCTATGCATTATGCCCTTTATTTTAATTTTTTTCTTAACAATTAAAGAGTTAAGCAAAAACAATTAGCACAGCATTATATCTGTCAGTGTATATGAAACTCTACATCCATAGTTCTTTACCTCTCCATGAAAAGGAGGGAACTGCATTTTGTCAACTTTTCTTGTGGGCTGATTGGTCATTGAGAACCGGACCTTTGGCCATACCTGAGGAGAAGAGTGATTTAAAAGGCTCCTTCTGAACCTTTTAAGGGTAAGTCAAGGTAAAACCTTTTGACTTGTGAGAGCAAGAAGCAGGAGGAGCAGCAGCAAGGACTTTGGGGGATCCTGAGTCAAGGTGGTGTGGATGGATAATGTGTTCATGGGCCATGTCTGAGCAAAACGCATGGTGTTCGAATCTACTTGGGCCAAGTCAACTTTATTCTTTCTCCCCTTTTCTTCTTTCTATAGAAAAGTGCACTTTCTTTGAACTCTATGTTTCCTTTAGGGCTTGGGAGGAATTTACCTTTTTTTTTTTTTTAAAGTTTATCGTGTTTCTTAAGTTGGCAAATATGAAATGTAACAGAATTGCTAAATTGTGAGTCCTCTTGCTTGAATCCAAGTTTGAGGGAAGCAATTGGACAAGGACCAGAAAGCAGGAGAAATGGACGTATCTATCAGAATACCATTTCTGACTGGTGACCTATTCAAAGGAACAAGTTATTGATTTATTTTAACAATTTCCCAGGGCAAGAGTCTATATTTGGGGAGTTTTCTGCATATCAAAATAAATTAGTAGCTGTGAGAAGCTGGTTGACTGGCAGTGAGTCAGGCGTCTGCCATTATTCTCCCTAGGCCATGTGACTGGACTGAAAGGAAACATTTCCCTAAAAGAGGAAGGCAGAGAAGGGCAAGGAAGAAATTTGTGCTTCAGAAGGGGAGTAAGTCTCTGGGTAGCCCTGCTCACAAAACGTTGGGGATGATAAGGTGCTTAAATCCTCTACTTACCAACCCAGCAAGCAGTATTGGAATTATAATTATATAGAATTTGACTTAATTTATATCCTTTTTCTTGATATTATTGCAATCATTTCCCCCCTTTTTCTGCTCCTTTCACTCTGCTCAGTTCATAGACTTCCCATGTTTCTCTGTATTCCACATATTTGGTTTTTCTTACAGCACAGAGCCATATTCTTTCAGTGTTCTCAAGAACAAAGAAGTGCATATAATACTGAGCAAGGTGTGGGAGTCTCAGTTGTATGGGGAAATTTGAAAGTTAACCAGAAGGGTTATCTTGAGCAATAAAGTGTCATTTTCAAAAGCTATCATAATCTTTTAAGAAAAAAGTTGTTTATATCTCAAAGTCAAAATTAAGGTGATTCCTATGATGACTCTGATCCCTAAAAGGAAGGAAACGAATATTGTTTATGATAATGGAAACAAAATAAAACAAACTGACAGGAGACACTTTTGTTCAGGGATGAGATTTGCGTAGGTTACTGAAATAGGCGATAAGAGCTTCCTTGAAAGGTATTCAAATGTTCATGGAAGAGGTTAGTATCTTTGATTTGCCTAAAAACATTCCCTAGTGAATAAATACAGTGTATATGGTTGTGTCATCTCTAATAAAGTGATCGATTTCAGCAATATTGCTATATAAAATTCACCCTCATTTGAAGGCAACCAGGTCATTATTGAGAATGAAGCTGGAGGATGATAATTGACTAGAGAGATTGAGCACAAGTTTAGGAAGAGAATTAGCTATATTATTGGAATATTATTAGAGCTGATGTGTTTAGACAGATTCTTCTTAGAAAAATAATATCATATTTATACGATACTTTACAAAGGGCTTTCATATATGTTATCTGAATTTTGTTGTTCAGTGGGTTCAGTCACGTCTAACTCTTCGTGTGACCTCTTTTTTTTGTTTTCTTTTTTAGCAAAGATAATAGTGTGGTTTACCATTTCATTCTCCAGCTCAGTTATTTTATAAAATAATTTATTTTAAAATTAAATGCAAAATAAGAAAAGAAAAAAAATATATTATAAGATTAAATATTAAAAGTTAAACACAAAGTAAGAAGAGAAAAACAGCATTGCCATGTGCACAGAAGAACTTAAAAGATATATATCTATATCTATATCTATATCAACCTCATTTTACAGATGAGGAAACGGGGACAAACAATGACTTGCCCAGGGTCATGCAGCTGATGAGTTTCTGAGGCCACATTTGAACTCAGGTCCTCCTAATTCCAAGGCTGGTGCTCTATCCATTGCATCACCTAGCTGCCCCCCATTAACTGAATAAATACTCACAAACCTGTGTGGTAGTTAGGGACAGTAGGGCTGGTTCTGATATAGGCACTAAAATGAGATATCTTTGAAAAGAAATTCTCTTTCTCTCTGTCACACACACATTGTCAGTGTTAGTGGGATTTTGGGTACTGTCCCAGAAGGATTGAAAGATTATATATATATATAAGGTATACCAAAAATCTTTGTGCAATTTTAAACCTTAATATCTTTAAAAAGTTTTTTTTTTTTAAAAAAATAGAACTCAGAAGTGCCATTTAGGAGGCAAGGTCAGGGCTTTGCAGGGAGTGCTTGTGGGGTCTGGGGCTGTCTCCCTGGGAAGGTGGTTGAGGAACCCTGTCCCTTACAGGAAGCAATATGGTTCTGGTCTGCTTCCCTCTTCTCAGAGTTCAGAGGCTGATATCACGACAACTTAGGCCAAGTTTGGTAGGGAACTGAGGCTAGAGTTTCAAACAGGCCATTCAGCCTAGCAGGTATCAGTAGTGGTCAAAGTGACTGGGGAGCTGGTCAGGGAGATTTCACAGACACACTGAGTTAGTTATTTGGACAAGCAAGTGCCAGATACCAGGGTACAGGAGACAGACTAGATCCTGGCAGAAAAGTGTGACCTTGAGTCCCCTTAAACAGATTCCCCCATGAATCTTTTCATCATGTACATGGCAGGCAACACCATCTCCATCTTCCCCACCATGATAGTGTATATGATGGCCTGGTGGCCCATTCAAGCACTCTTGTTTATTTCAGTCATTTGCAAGATGCTAGAGAGTTCAAGTCAGAAGTTCATTCAAGTCTTGGTCTGTCTCACTGGGAACCTCATGGGTTTGGCTTTAGCTTTCTGTAGGTGCCAGTCCATAGGGCTGCTGCCCATGCGTGCATCAATCTGCATGGCTTTCATTGACCTCCCTGAGAGAATGGAGCTCAGTGGTAGTGGGCTCCTCTTAAGATCAGGGGAAAACATGGGCTGGTATCCCTCTTATAGTTGGATCCCATCCGATTTTTCTCAGGTGTCCCTTCAGTAGCACCCCAGTCCATTCTGTTTTACAAAGGTCTTCTGTGCTAAAAAGACTCAAAAAGACATTCTTCTTTGAAAAGTAAACAGGAACAAAGCTTATAGAATCAGAGCTCCACAGAATACCACCACAGAAAAACTGCAGTGATGCTCCTGTCTGAAAACAAGGTAAAAAAAGTTTGTTTATATTTCCAATACAGAGCAAAACCAAGAGTGGGTGCTTTAACCTCTCCTCTCAATAATTTAAATCTCTCAGAATGGTTCTTAAAAAAGAAAAAAAAGTTGTTTTCTTAAAAATAGATTTAATAGCTTACAACTGTACTAAATTTTTTGAGATTTTATATATATATGTGTATGTATACATATATTTGTATATATGTGTGTGTATATATCTATACATTTTTTAACCCCTCTGGAATACTACTCAAGCTCCCACTAGCACTTGCTGACAAGCCAGCTCTCCAGCAGTTGGCTGACTGCTCTCAGGATCTAGGTACAGTAAACCAGAAGGACTGTACTTCTGATGGTTTTCTTCATGATTCCCCACCGTTGTGCTTCTCATGAATAAGTAGACCTGATTAGCTTTTAGCAAAGACATTTACTAAGATGGCATAGTAAGAACAGTTGGTATGAAATATTGGTTCCCATGGGAAGAGGGGACTAAAACTCAAAGTATATTGTTGGTAGAATGCCCACATAGGGAACACATATGGCAAGGAGAGAATCACATCTCCTGGTACTTGAAGTCCTCACTTTCTCCCTTGGTAGAATCCTCATGCAGTTCCTCTTGGATAGAGTTCTGCCCTCGGTGGACCAGGCAGGCAGGCTCTACTTCCTTCTTAAGTCCACAGCTAGCATTTCTGTCTACTAGGAGATGTCTGTCATGTTTCTTGTGTTTCTTCATCTGTCTGTCTTTGGTGTTTCTCTTTATTCATAACTGCATGCACTCTCTGTCTGCTGGCTACTCCAGTCTCTCTAGTGACATGGTCAATAGGGGAGAGCTCTTTCTCGGCGCTCTCCCCCAACTTTTCTACCCTTTGGTGTCAGTACAGTGAAATGGTCTACCTCTATAACTCCTGAGCTAAGACAGTCCCAAACTTGGGATCTTCCACTGGTGGACTATCACTGCTCCCAGATCATCTCACTGTTTTTATTTCTAGATCCCAGAGACATGACTGATTTTCTCAGTTATTAACAAGATGTCTCCTGTATGTTGTTAGTTACCAAAGCACTATGATGCTCTCAAATTGACTAAGGACTTATTCACACTCATGGTGAGGTTGTGGGAATGTTTCTTAACACCTAGTTTATGTTTTGTGATTATGTTTCTAGGCTTGTTGATGATTAAACAAGTGTCTAAATGGGTTGAGATAAATTAGCTGGGAGTGAAATATGGGTATGTAAGGTATACTGTCCTCCAAAAGGCACCTCAAATTATTTTATATATCTACATATCTCTATTTTTATCTCTATCTTTATATCCATATCTATATTCTTATCTATATTTGTATCTGCCTCCTCAAATGATCATATACACACAGATATTTAAAAGTATATGTACTGTTTTCCTTTCAAAGATGTCTTCTTTTAAGAATGTAGATTATATTCAGGGAGGGTTTTTTTTTTTTGTTGTTGGACATGTGGTTTCTTTTGTAGATGGAATTCTGGGCAAAGAAATTCTTTCTTCTGATGTAAATAGTTTCCAATCAATTTAATACATTCTCTCAGGCAACCTAATGAAATGATAGGGAATAAGCATTTTTTGTGGGGAGATATTGGTGGCTCACCTGTCTTCTTATGGAGAGTAGGTATTCTCACGCCCACATTGCTCATAGAACACAGATATCCCAAGATGACTGGATCCATGGGAATAAAGAGAACAGATTCAGCTAGAAGTGCCAACAGTAGCTGTGGTCTATAAAATCAGTCAACCAAGAAACATTTATTAGGTGACTCCTATGTGCCAGGCACTGTACTAGTTGCTTCCAATAGAAATGCAAAAATGAAATGATCCGTGCTTTAAGAACTTTCTATTCTTTTGGAGAAGACAATATATGGAGTACTAGAAAAAGTTCTGGTTCTGAAGTCAGAGGACCTAGTTTCAAATCTGGGCTCTGCCATGTCACACTTCTGTGATCTTAAGCAAGTCACTTAATATTGTTACACTTTACTTCCTTATCTGTAAAATAAAGGGGATGAACTAGATGGTCTCCAATCCCCATCTGGTTTTAATTCTACTATCCTATGTACACATAAAAGTTACAAATCAAGTCATTATAAAAATCATGTATGTCTATCACCCCATAATGTTAATAAAGCTGAAACAATGATTACAGAAGCAAAAATGTTGTGAAAAAGGGGACTAGTGTTGTGCTTGTTCTAATGCTGTAACATGATATATGGGAATAGGGAATAAAGAAATTTTATCCCAGATTGTTGTAGTTTAGTTGTTTTCAGTCATGTCCAACTCTTCATGATCTCTTTTGGGGTTTTCTTGGCAAAGATACTGGACTCATTTGTCATTTCCATCTCCAACTCATTTTATGGATGACAAAACTGAGGCACATGGTGTTAAGTGACTTGTCCAGGATTGCACAGCTAGTAAATGTCTGAGGCCAGATTTGAACTCAGGTCTTCCTGACTCTAGGCACTATGCTTTATCCACTGTGTTACCTAAATGCTTTTTTTATGCAGCTATTCTATTTTACTAGGACTAATTTGAGAGGGAATGACCCCCAAGCCATCAGGCTTAATCTTAAAACAATTCACTCCTTAGTTTTTGAGACCACCCACGATTGATACATTTACAGACTGTGTTGGAGGCAGCCCCCTTTGGTAAGTAGGCTTTATAGAAACAGTGATGCATGGGGGAGGAATGAGATGGAAAGGTGAACATTCAGTATCTTTCCTAGTAATCCATTCCTAATGTCCATTTCATGAGCACATCATATCTTAAGGCTCAGATATCTGTCTGATACAGTCATCTGGTTTCTGAAAACATCTCCTCTTGAGCATTCTGGAGTGGATCTGTTCTCAGCGCTGAAGGGGAGGAAATTCTCCTAGAAGATCTGTTTTCTCTGGCTCATATTACTTGTAGAGATTCTTAGATAATTCTTCTAAAATTTGCCAGTTATAATACTAAACACAATTTATTACAGTCTCTTAAATTTTGCTTTACCAGTGCTTAGTTTATGTGGTAAATACTAGCTCAAACCTAAAAGTTCTAATGCTATCAACAGCAGAGCTGTAAAATGAACAAGGACTGCTAGGTGGTACAGTGAATAGAGGTCTTGGCCTTGAGTCAGGAGGACCCGAGTTCAAATGTGGCCTCAGACGCTTACTAGCTGTGTGATCCCGGGCAAGTCACTTAACTCTGTTTGCCTCACTTTTCTCCTCTGTAAAATTAGCTGGAGAAGGAAATAGCAAATTTCTCTAGTCTCTGCGCCAAATGGGGTCATGAAAAGTCAAACATGACTAGAATGACTGGAGAAAAGAATGGCAAATTAGGAACACTTGAAAATTCAGAGAATTTAAATTTTTTACATACTTTATGTTGTTCTATCTTTATCTAAACCCAGTACTTGTTATAGATACTGCCAACAACAGACTGAAGGAAGAATCTTTAAAAAATCTATAAGTATCTGACATAAAATGAACCCTTGTGGTTAAAGATTTAATATTTACCGAAGTAGACATGTAAAACGAGGTTAAGAGCACTTTTCTGAGTTGGCATTGACTCCATTATCCTTTAACATTTTAAAGACTGGTGTTCATTTATTTCATTCAGATTTAAGCTTCATAAATGGAAAATGTCAATTTTACTTCTATAGGTTAGGCAAATTATGTTGATATATTTAAGAAATTTAAATAATAACTGAAAAATCAAAAACTACATATTCTAGAATACTGGCTTGTTCAGAGGACGAACAATACAATTTTATATGAAGTTCTGAACCCAGTTTTTAGAATATTATTAGAATATGTTCAAGGTCTGTATTGGAGTCACTTACATTTGACATATATAATTATCTGATCTTCTTGCTTTGTCAAAATTTTTCTGTCCAGTCAATTCCCCACTCCTCCTTACCCTAGGGGAATGGGATATCACTGTATCAGCTTGAACAAAAAACTATTTTCATACATGAACATGCTGTTCTTAAGGGAGTGACAAGCTCAAAAACTCTTTTATTTAGTTGGTTTGGGAAACAATACTCCCGACTGGCATCTTAGTATTTTTAATATGAACCAGTAATAACTCACATTTCTTACTGACCACTTGCTCTGATGGAGAAACTTAGCAGAAAAGAAAAAAGAATGACATAATTGTAACAGGGAGAAAATACTCCTCAAACTTTGTTTGACCTTTCAGGCACAAGTTACTTGACAATCAATAAGAGTATGAAAGACAGCAGGGTAGCTGGGCATCACAGTAGATAGAGTTCAGGGCCTGAAGTCAAGAAAACCTGAGTTCAAATTTCACCTCAGACACTTACTAATTCAGTGATCCAAGGCATGCCCCTTTTGGACCAGGATGGTACCTTTAAAAGTGATAGATGCTAAATCTTGTGGTAAAATTAGAGAAAACAAGCACACACCTGTGTTGTAGGTAAGTTCATGTCCATCTTGAGTTATTCCAGGTAAAGGTAAACAGGTGCTGAGATATGGATGAATGGGATACTAAAATATGCTGGGAAAAGATCTGTCACTATAAAACAGGTACCTGAGGAAATGATTATAGCAGGGTTGGGCACCACTGGAGGTCTGAGTATAGCACAAACATTAATTGTACACAAATCTTGGATAAAGTAATAAACGGACCTGCTATCTGAAACTAGCTTAGTTTTCTTGACAGGGAGAAGAGGTATACTGTAAGGTGACTTGCAAGGTATAGTAGTACCTTGATCCCTTAGAGAGTCAATGATGGGTGAAATGCTCTCCATAGATTCTCAGGATAAGGGGTACTGGGAGACAGATGGGGGAGGGCCTTCTCTAAGTTTGCTGGTAATTGAGATGGCTGATTTTAGGAGGCCTACATCCAAAGAGGAAGAAACTCATAGGGAGTCAGGGATCTCAGATGAAATGCTAAGAACATTCCCATGTGCCTCCTGATTGTTTTGGATGAGAACAGGGAATAAGGAGACAAAATCTTTAGATAACTGTAAAGACAGAACATGATCAGGAGAAAAGGAAATAGTAGTTCTAGTTTTTATAAGAGATCCTGTCCCAATAGATTAACAAGGAACTTAGGCATGAGGAGGAAGGAGTTTTTGACAGAAAGGGGGCCAATGGATACAGTTCAATGAGACTATCTGGGAACAATATGAAGCTTTCCTAAGATCCCCCCCCCTCAAAAAAAATTTATAGATTTACTAGAGACATCATTGGAATCAGCTTTAGTCATTAGAAATGGATTAGGAGTTCCATCATCCAGCAAACAAGCATTAATTGTATCACCAACTTTTAAGGATGACATAGGGTTCTCCAGTGAGGGGAAAAGAATGGACCAAAATACCAGGAGCCAGGACATCAGGTTCAGGAAAAACAAAGGGATCCTTGCTGAAAGTCATAGCCCCTTTTCTTCCTCCATACCTTCATGAATCAGATTTTCCCTTGGAATCTTGAAGGCCACTTTTCTCCCCGTTCCTGAGGTCCTACTTTCTCTTCCTGCAGTATTGGGCAATATGACTCTTTTCATGGCAATAAAAGCATGTACTTGATTCACAAGTTTCCAAAAAAACCTGGACAGGAACCAGAAAGTTTGCATTAGGTCAGTCTGTACTGGGGCAAGAACACTTTGTTTTTTTCCCTGTAGGTTTCTGTATTTCCTGCTTTTCTACTTCCTTGTCCTGTCCTTCATAGATCTGCAGGTCAATGCTCGGAAAATGGCCCAGGCATTGTCATCCAGGGCATCTCTTATTTTGCTTTTGTATCTTGGGCAGGCTTAACAAAGTGTATACTAAGGATGCATGAATCTCATGGGTTAATTGAGTTTACTTCTGCCCGTCATTTAGCACTTTTACATGATCTATCATCAAACTGGTAAGGATTCTCATTTTCTTCTTGCAATGGCTTTTGGAATTTGCTCCAGTTTTCTGGTCTGGTGGTGCAAGTTTCCATGCCAGCAATTAAGGTCTCTCTGTTTTGCACCAATTTAGTATAATAAGTTTGAATATTAGGATTCCAATGGGGATCTTGTAGTGGCCAACTGGAAGACCTGAAGCATCTTTAGGGCTCCCTCCAACAAGGGCCAGTCTATTAATTGTCTCTATGATGACAATTCTTTCTCTGGGGAAAGTAGGTTGGTAACATCATCGCAGGTGGAATTATACTGCCTAAAATGACCCCAAACTGAGTCCTAGCCCCAGGGTCTTCATCAGATTTGAGGGTGTCCCTTCTCCATATTCAATGGTCAGAGGGGCTGAAAAGCTGGTGGTATCTATGAATATTTATGTTTCCCCCGGGTTTATAATAAAGCCTTTCTTGGAGAAGGAAAAATACTATTAGATTGTTCTTCAGTTTCAGAGGCAACTAAATCTCCAAATGATTTAGGAGGAGAATAAGGGGGTGCAGAGGCTAGTGGAGGAGAAAGAGGAGGAGCAGATGGAGAAGACCAGGCAGCAGTAACAGAAGCCGCCAAAAGGGGCTACAAAGTAGCAGGAGAAGGCAAAGAAGTGAGAAGTAACCAAGGAGTGAGAGAATATACTGGCAAGGCAGCAGGGAGAGAGAAGATACTCCTGAGGGAGGAGGGCAAGGGTCGTCAGGTAACCCACATGTTGTTTTGTTAATGCTGTCCAGCAAAACCAAACTTCCATCACATTTGGATGTTTATCTCCTATGGCTAGCCTTAAATCTTTCAGTTTATACTGCTTGAAAGGATCAAATGAAGGCGAACGTAATTTATCAGCTGAATTTCTAGCTCTTAAGACCACATTCCACCTTATCTAACTGTACTTTTTTGCTTTGGTCATTCATGGTTTAACCAGAAGCCTTCTCTCTTTCCAAGCATTAAGGAGCTCGTCTTGTGAGGTTACTTTTGGCACACTGTTATGAGATTTGCTGTTAGTAGATTCTGTTGCTCCAAATTGTTTCTTAGATTAGGCTCAAAACTTTAAAAGGTACAGAAACACAGAAGCACGAACAAGCAGGCACAAGACTGATAGACTCTTGTGAGGCATCCTCCAGGAGTTCTAGTCTTCGTCAAGAGAAAGAATGCAAGAATTCCTCACTGAATTTAGATAAGCTGTCATTCTATTACAATTTTGGCTCTTTAGCAAAAATCATGGTCTCCGGGACTACGCTGCTATGTGTCCCACTAAGGTTTTAATTTTTGGGAAGGTAGATGAAGGAAAGGTTTATGAAATATATCTTTGACTATCATGAAAGGAATGGAGAGCCTTCTTCTCTCCCTTACTTCCCTATTTCTTTTCCTTCCTTCCTTCCTTCCTTCCTTCCTTCCTTCCTTCCTTCCTTCCTTCCTTCCTTCCTTGTTTTCTTCCTTCCTTCCTTCCTTCCTTCCTTCCTTCCTTCCTTCCTTCCTTCCTTCCTTCCTTCCTTCCTTCCTTCCTTCCTTCCTTGTTTTCTTCCTTCCTTCCTCTCTTTTCCCATTAAAACCCTGGCAGATCTAAGGAAATGTACTATAGAGCCTAACTATGATATATGAGAAATAGCTCTTCAACATCATGGACAATAAGGTTTTTACTCTCATTTCTTGGGTTATTTTCAATGAGAGGTTGTTAAATTGTTTGTGATTCCACTGGTATTCAGGCATATCGCATTCTCCCTTTAATGGCAAAGAACCTCATGAAAACATTATAGACAATCCTTAAATGGAAGGATTTTTTTTTTAATTAGAAGGAATTGTTTAAAGTAATTTGTGCTAAGTACACATTAGAATGTAACATAAAGGGCAATTATCGTTATAATGACAAGGATAATTTCCATCTGGGAAAATCATTGTATTTGTGTAAAAATAGAGTTCTTATTATGGATATGTGTTGGTAAAAGGAAATATGAACTAGGTGTATTGGAGGTTCATCTAGAGAAGGAAAATAATTGAAATGAAGCTTTGGATCTATGTCATAGTTACATAGGCTTTGGAGCTTAGAGATCGACTGTGTCCAGTCTCCTCATCTTACAGGTAAGGCTTAAAGAGGCTACATCAGTCTCAGATTCCATACCATTTTATTTCTCTATAACTTTCTATAGCCTGGTATCAGGGAGAGACTTGGTATACTCTGGTATACTCTGGTATGTGGTTCTGTCTGAGGGACACCAGAAGGGGCTGCTTTCTCCCAAGTGCCTGAAATCCCATCATCAACATTTTATCTTTTTTTGTTAATCATTGTCATCTCTGGCTCATAGTATCATAGATTTAGAGCTGGAACAGACCTTAGAGGCCAGTGAGTGAAACTCCTGCCTTTTTCAAATGATATAATCAAGGCAGAGAGAGAGAATATTCATAGCTAGCATTCCTATAGAGCTTTACAGGTTGCAGTGTGGCTTACATATGTTACATATGTGACCTCATTCTACCTTCATAATAACCCTGGGAAGTAGGTCCATTACTTCCCCCACTCTCCTGATGAGGAAACTAAGGCTGAGCCAGTCAAAGACAATAAACATTTTTTAAGTCCTTTCTATGCACCAGACTCTATGCTAAATTCTGGGAATACAAAGAAAGGCAAAAGATAGTCCCTGTCCTCAAGGAGCTTACAGTCTAAGAGGGGAAACATGTCAAAAGAATCTGGAAAGCAGGATGAGGGAAGTATGGAGGGGAGGGATAGAAAGGGGAAGGGGGGAAGAATAAAGTCATATAAGGAGGGTGGAAATGATCTAAGGAGGTGTGTTTCTGAGTTGATTTCATCTTGCAGAATGATTAATTTTTGAAGATGATGAAGTCCAGGAAAGTAAACAGGTGGGAAGTTATGAGGGGAATTCTCTGAGTACCAAAGACTAAGTAAAGTAACTCACACTCAGGGTCATGCAGCTAGTAAGTGCTTGAGGTTGGAATGGAATTTAGATCTGATGTCAAGTCAAATGCTCTGTCCACTAACATCATTGAGGTCACCTCTTGCTCTTCAGCATCCCTCCCAGTACTTGAAGAAGGTAGCAGAGATTAATCTTATGGTAAGGAACACCAATCATCTGAAAATTTATGTTTTCTTCCCCTTCCTCTTACATTCCAGAGCCACACTCATATTTCCTACTCCCCACCCTACCCTCAACCCCAGTGATTCTAGAGACTGAGTTACATCCTGAGAGACTGATCCCAACAGGTCAGGTTCTCTAGTTTGTTATGCCCCCACCCGAACTCTGGGAAAATCCCTAAAATATAGCTTAGATATAGCATAGGTACCCCAAACTGGACAGCAAGGGTTCCACTCCTTCACAGGCATTCAAAGCACAGTATGGACGTTTGGTATGGGAGACTCACTATGAAAACTGAATAAGACTCTGGAGAGTCCTAGGCACCCATGAGCAAATATATGAACATAAGCCACTCCAACAGCTCATGAGATTTCCCTAAATGTAAAGTGGAACTGCTGAAAAAATCCTCTTTCTCCACCTTAGGCCTGTACCATCAGAGCCAAGCACAGCAATATAGAGAGAGTGAACAAGGTCCGGAATTCCTGACACCCCATGGCATGACCCTAGACCTTCAGTTGCAGGGCAACCCTATAATAAGGATCCTATTCCTTCTGCAAACAGCAGGCTATCATGGAAATCTGCCCTCTAACCTGGTACCTTCCAAGCTCCTCAGAAGCTTCAGAACCTGTAAAGTCTCAAATTCAACATTAGCCATAAGGCAAATCCTAAAATCAGAAATGTCCTTTGTCAGGATTACTAGTCTCTGATCTATGAGCAGGAAGAAAAACCCAGAAAGGGACAAGGCAGGCAGAGTTAGAGTTCCGGGACCTCCTCTTCACTCACCTTCTGCTTCTCTTCAAAGTTGCCATTTTCTGTTCTTTCGGGTGGGAAAAAGAGAGGGATTGGTGGGAGATCCAACTTTCTTCCCACACCTTGCTATACTCCAGCCTGTATGTTCAAGGGAGAGAAAGCTAGGGAAATGAAAAGGGAAAAGGGGGCAACAGGAGCGAGCTGGTTTGAAATTCTTTCTTATAGATAACAACAATAGATAGCTTTTGTGTAATACTTTTAAGGTTTGCCAACTGGCAAATATTTGTAAGCAAATATTTTCTCATTTAATACTCATGACAACTTTGGGGGGTAGCTTAAGAAACTGAGGAAGACAGAGATTAAATAACTTGCCCAGGGTCACACAGAGAGTGTGTGAGAAGATTTGAACTTCCTGACTTCAGGCTGAGCATTCTATCCACTGTGCCACCTACCTGCCTTAATTTTTAGAGTCTGTCTAGCCTTCTAGGATTTGTCATTTGTTATAAATACCTTTGTTATAAATGTAAATAAATACAATTTGTGCCTAAACCCAACTTTGGGATATTGACTAGACGTCATCCACTGAACTGCTTGACTACTCTAATGAGTATATCTCTGTAGAGGCAGCTCCAGTAACGATTCCTTAGAGCCAGCTCCAGAACAGGAAATTTGCTGTTGGGACCTTGCAAGGGCATATAGGGAATACTGACTTTCAAAGAAGGTGTCCTTCTAACAATGACAGTCTCATCAATTGGTCGGATGGATGGGTGGGGACTTGGCACCTTGTACAGAGACTCACCTCATCACCTCTAATACATCTGTACCACCTTTTGGTAGATATTGCCTTCTATCAGCTATTACCTTTTTTACACCTGTGCAGCTCTTTGAGGGCAAGAATCATGCCTTCTATTTTCTTGGATCCTCTAGCACCTAGAATAACTCTTTGCACATAGTAGGCTCTCAATAAGTACTTGTTGGCTGGTGGACTGAATGAAGATGTGCACTCTGTACATACCTTGCAGTGTTAATATATCATAGAATTATACTCCTAATTTAGGGCATTTGTTCAATATGGCTCTTACATATTTGGAAATTTCATTGACAATCATTTTACCTGCATATGGCCTATTTCCTTTGGAATGTTTATTCACTCATTCATTTATTTATCTGTGCTGCTCTTTGAGCAATAGGAGTGTTAGGAGTGGTAAGAGGAAGAGAGAAGTATAAGAGAAAAATTATCTGCAGAGTTTGGAAAAGTAACCCTTTCCCCCATCTTGGCTTATTTTGTTAAAAACTCTCAAGGGGCCCTTTTCAAAGATACCTTTATTCAGAAAAAGAAAAGGGTCTAGCTTTTTATCTATGGTACAAAAATATAAACTAGATGGAAGGGACCACAGCTGAATGTGTGTGAAACACTCAAAATACAGGGGGGAAGGCTAAGGTATTGCCTTGTTCTGTTTGTCCCTGCCTAAATGTAAGCTCTTTTGTTTGGCTCTCTCCACGTACATGTGACTATTCTGTACCTGAACTATCCATGAATACATTCTACCTTCCTGATAACTTTGGTTGTGGTGGCCACACACCCAAGGAAGAAATATGGTCCAGTGGCTAAAGCAAATGCTGCCCACTCTGTCATTGAGCTACTGGATCACTAAAGCAAGCCATTTCCCCATTTTCCTTCATATGTAATAAAAGGATAATAAACCTCACCCTTGCCCATCCCACAGGGCCATTGGAACTGGAAATGAGTGAATTTGTAGAAGATGTTTTGAGTTAATGGATAGGATATGAGTTATGCAGTACTTGTCCTTACCAGCCCAAAGACACAGGCACCCTTCCTACGACTGGTTTTGCCATCCATACCACCCATGGGAGGCTCCATTAAGGGTGATCAGCAGTTTTGGCAGTGCTGACTTGTTTACTGTGGAATAAGAACCAAATCCTGGGTTAACCAAGTTGCGTCCACATGTTGACTCACTTCCTTACCTTCCTTCCAGCTACTAAGGCAACGGGGCAAGATGCCAGAGAACTTATTTTGCCTCACCGAAGACAGGATGGATGACTTTTCTTAAGAGTCTAGGACAGAAGGCTCAGTGTTTGTTCTATCGTTCCTATTGCCATGATTTTAAATCAAGTTCACTTGTTTAAACTATTGTAATAGCTGCCTAACTGGTCTGACTTCCTCTTGTGTCTCTCTAAAATCCATCCTTCAGACCCACTGCCAAAATTACCTTGCTTGGTTGGGAGTCTTGGTTTAGTAAAAAATGTATTAGTGTTCGGGTGAGGCCTAGGTTCACAGGATGACAGAATTTGAGAGTTGAAAAGGACCTCACTAGCTATCACAGATGAGTGGTATGGTGGATAGAGTGCCAGGTGTGGAATCTGGAAGGCCTGAGTTCAAATCCTGTATCAGATATTTACTAGCAGCTGTGTGACTTTGGGAAAGTCATTTAGCCTCTTTCCCACAATTTCTTCAACTGTAAAATGAGGATTGTTAAACGTATCTGCCTCCCAGGGTTGTTGTGAGGTCAAGTGGGATAATATTTGTGAAGTGCCTAGCCCAGGAGCTGGAACAGAGAAGGCCTTATATAAATACTGCTATTATTCCAAGTTATTATTATTCCAATTCACTGATGTTAATGTTAAACATCACAAGGTCAAGTACAGATTTCTGTGATTCTCTATTAGAGAATTGTTGCCATTTTGACTTTGAATCATTACCAACTGTTCTTTAAATCCAGTCATATTACCAGATCTGAATCCATTTGATTATATTACAATCCAATCCCTATCCTTCCACTTTTATCTGAAGCTTTGATAAAATTTAGGTAAATGATTACTCACAACATTCTCTGAATCTACTAGTTTAGTATTTTTTTTTTTTTTGTAAAAAAAGACAATGAATCTGGCGTATTGTTGGTAAAACTGTGCTGGCTCTTTGTAATCACTCCACTTTTTAGATGCTCACCAACCATGTTTTGAATGATTCCTTCCAAAATGTTCCTGTCAGTCAAAGTCAAGCTCACTGGATGAGTTGATATACTCTTCTTTTTTTTGAAAGCTGGGAAAACATTAGCCTTTCTTCAATCTTGTGTTTTTTCATGATTTTTCAAATGCCATTGACAATGGCTCAACAATGACATCTACCAGGTCTTTTAGTGTCATTGTGGAGTAATTTTTCAGTTGTGACCCCATTTGGGGACCAAGGAACCACTCAGGATTTCTATCCTCATCACAAATGGGCAAGTGCTTTCAAGAGGCAGACACATGTTTCCTAAAGGTGACTGGGGCAACTTAATGCCTGTTTCATGGGATGGCAGAGAGCCTCTGTTAAAAAAGGGATAAATTACTATAAGGTTGTAAACCTTAGTAGCATATTTCTGCTTTTCTTAAAGCATCATTTTTAGATCCTCCGTGGAACCAAATAGATTGCAATGGTCTGAGATTTCTTGGAAAAAGAAAATTTTTTATCTATGCCTCCAATTTTTATAGCAGGCCAACCTTACTTTTGTTGCTTTCTGTCTCTGTCTCCAACTTTAATCTGTGACTTTAGCCTTGAAGTAGCCAGGTGGATAGAGTGCTATACCTGGAGTTAGAAAGACCTGAGTTCAAACTTGGATTCAGACACTTATTAACTGTGTGAGCCTGGGCAATTCACTTAACCTCTGTCTGCCTCAGGATCCTTATTTGCAAAGTGGGGATAATAACAGCGTCTGCTTTGCAGAGGTGTGAGAATAAAATGAAAGAATATTCGTCAACTTCTTTGCCAACTGTAAAGTGCTATGTAAATGCTAGCTATTATTATTATTATTTAACCAAAATTAAGCAGAATCTCAGATCAGGCCCTTTTTTAGTGGCTGTTCTTAGGTAAGAAGAGAAATATTGTTTTTGCTTGATATTGGGGAAAGAAGAGAACCACAGCTATATCTATCTATCTATCTATCTATCTATCTATCTATCTATCTATCTATCTATCTATCTATCTATAAATATATATAGATAGATAGATATAAAATATAGAGATATATACACATACATGTATGTATATATAATACATGTGTATATTATATGTAAATATATATTTGTAATTTTAAAGCCATGAAGGGTCTCTCTCTATTAAATTATTTTTTGTTGCACTCATAAATTAAAAATGACTCCTTACAAACATGGACAAAGGTAGAAAAAAGTGCTTAGAAAGAAGTTCCAATAAAAATAAATTGTCTCTAAATGGAAAAAATTAAAATAGATGATTTGGCACAGGTTATAGATGTGCTTGTCTAGAGTCCCTGTTGACTTCAAGATTAATGATGCAAAGAAAATTAATTAGAGAGGTGGCAACTCAAGAAGCCCTGGGGGAAAGATAAGGCTTATCTGAGCTTTCAAGGGGGCAGGAGGAAATGTTTCCCTGGTGGACAATGTCAACTATTTAGGACATGCTTTGAGAATGTTTCTAAGGAATTAATAACATGCACATATTTCCTGCCACTGTTAAAATTCTTGAAATAACATTAGCTTTACTAGCCACAAATGTAAAATGCCATGTAAGAGGTCAACATGAATATAACTTAGAGGGCACCTTTTCAAGGGTGGGAGGATGGTGGGAGCTTGGTTCAGAATAGAAAAGGGTATCTTCCCAGAGAGGGATCAAATAGTTAAGTTGTTTGTGCCTACCTGGCTTACAATAGATAATGACAAATGGAGCACAATTAGCTAATCATGGCCTGACTGTGAAGATGGCAAAAGTGTATTGATTGTCCTGTTGAGACTCAAATCAATCAACTGATCAATCAACAAGCATTTATTAAGCATTTTACTATGTGCCAGGAAGTATGCCAGACACTGGGGATATAAAAAGACAAAAATGAAATAGTTTCTGCCCTCAATGAGTTTACATTTGATTTGGAGGCTTTTCCATCCTATTCATGGTCCATTCATTTCATATGCTGGTGACTAAGGAAAAAAATAGAAGGGACATTTTCTATATGTGTCACTGGGGGCCATGGGGATACTGTAGTTAGATGGGTTAGAAGTAAATGGGAGAGGATGAGATCTGACACAAAATAGAAAGACATGTTCTGCAAGGATACATATAATTGAATGGAATTTCACAGGGTAGGCTGGAATTGTCATGGGTCAGGCTCTTTTTAATCTGTTTAAATTTTATATTGGGAAAGATTTGTCATAAGTTTGCTACTTTTTATGTGATAAAGAAGGTTAGGCAGCCCAGATATTAGCAGTCTTTCATATCCAAAAGATCATTGGAGGTGATTAATAAAACACTGGTTATATAGCCTTTGGAAATTGCCATTATGTAATACAGAAGAGAATGTACATGCTCCTGAAAAGCTCACTGTACAGTGTACATCCTGATGAAGGATAAAACTAAACATGTAAATAGAAGGGATTCTGGATTATATCCCAGCATTGTTCATTTCACACGATTCAAACTCATCATTTTTAATAAAAGGAGGAAGTATTAAATCCTAAAAAGAAAATGTACATCGCAATTGCTTTTTTCCTTTTTTTTTTGGATCATAGATTTATTTCTTTTCTGTATTTGAAACCATGACTCCTTCTTAGTATGGATTAGTTTTTTTTTAAAGTATATAGCTCATTTCACATTGTTGTCTCTCCCTCTGAACTTCCTTCTACTCTCTTTTGAATATCATTATTGTTTCAAATAGTTCCCTAATGCTTTAAATTTTTTAAAATGCATTTTTGTATTTACTTCAATGGATCTATGATCTCATCAATTCAGAATTTCCTTCCAGTGATGCAAACTGAAACCCAGTCATGTCTACCTGTCCTTTGTCTACCTTGTCCATATCTTTTCAAAGTTCTCCACAAGGAGCTGGAAACCTTCTTTTGTTTCTCTTGACATCTGTTCCTATCATATAATTCCTGGATCACATTTTTTATTCTTGTTCTTTGGAGCTCTTCATTGGTTATACATTGCAGCCTGCACACACACACACACACACACACACACACACACACACACACACACACACACACACACACACACACACACACACACACACCATGAGTTTCACCATTGCCCTCTTGGAAAGACTCATTTTTAGTTCTTTGGAGGCAGTTGTATTTCATGTCTGGTTGCCATATAGCAATCCTGGTAAAATGTTTGCATTGAAAAGAGGGGCCTTTACTTCCATAGGAAGGTTGAGGTCAATAAAAGAGCTTTGTAATTTCCTAAAAGCAATCCAGCCTACTCTCCTCTTACTGTTCAACTCTTGGGCCAAAGTCATTGTCTATCTGTATTGTCTGTCTCAGATTGTTGGGAAAGCTCTGTAGTGTGTTCATTTAAATATATGTTGAAATTGGGACAATAGATATTCTTCATCCATTTTGTCTTTTTTGTAGACAGGCCACATTCCTTTGAGTCATTACCAGTCTTACCCAGGAAGCTCTCCAGTATTTGGGGTTTTGATATATTCAGCCCAATGACATCCTCAAACAGGAGCATGTAGAAGATATCACCGTCCACAAGGAATTATTTTTCCTCTGTCATCTGTGCTGAACCTTATGCATTATAGTGGCATATACCTTGTGGTGAGCTAACATCTCCTTGTGTTATGCTTCACCTGTTCTTTATTATTAAGGAGCTGCTGAACTGTTGTTATGTGTGTGAAGGACTCTTGAATGATTTTATAATGTGGATGAGCTACACCTTGTTATTAAAAAAGCTTGCAAGGTGAGGTTCTGTTCTACTGAATCAAATGGATTTTCATAACCAATGGACACTAAATGCAATGAGATTTTATCTTCTCTACATCTTTTAGTTAATTGCAAAATGGTAAAGATATGGTCTGTTGTTGGACAACATTTGTGATTGGCTGCTTGTTCCCTACTAATTCCTTCACCAAGGATGTCCTCAATTTGTATATAGATGAATCTGACAAAGATTTTATAGAGGTGGCGGAAAGGGCATATAGGTTAGTATTTATTGACGTTCTTTTCATCTCCTTTTTCCCAGTATTAATGAGGTCTAAGAGTTTTTACATAGTGTAAGGCCCCCCTGCTTCACTATCCAAAGTCCGTCCTTACCCTCACAGATGTTTTGTTTTTAATGTACACACTCTATTTCCTTGGTTTCATCTCAATGATAGTCCCATCTTCATTCTCCGTAGTGCTATTTCTGTCTCTTTTATAAACATTTGTAGGACTGAGATTTTAAGGTCCAAGGATGGTGGATCTGCTGTCCTTGTTAGAGAAAAGAGCTTTGTAAATCTTTTCCATTTTTGTTTTATTTTGTAGTGCTTTCTTTTTTTCATACTTGAATAACCTTGGGATGACTTTCCTTTGTTAGATATTTTGCTAAGCTTTCTTCAAAATGTTTTTACTGTTTTCTGCTTCTCTTTGCTTCATGAGAAGATATTTTTCATGAATAATAATCATCCATCATTTTTCTAGGTGATTAGGGCTTAGGATCTTAAATCTAGGAAGACCTAAATTCAAGTTTAACCTCAGACACTTATTAGCTCTGTGATCCTGGGCAAGTCATTGAACCTCTGTTTGCCTCACTTTTCTCAGCTATAAAAGGGGGAGCCTCTCTCTCCTAGAGTAGTTGTGAGGATCAAATTAGATAATATTCATAAAGTGTTTAGTACAATGGCACGTAGCTTAGCTCAGCACGTACTAGGTGCTTAAAAATGCTTGCATTCTTCTTTCATGAGATTTTACAAACGAGTTTATATTTAACCTGATGAATATTGTATTTGGCAACCATCTCCATTTCTAGCCAAATGTTTTCTGACTAGCCCACTTGCAGGCTTCTTGTTCTTGTGGTAATTAATTTACATTGGTTATAGTCAATGTCAATGTCATTTTCATTTCTATTGTCCATTTTTCATTTTCATTAACTTGTTTATGTATTCAGGGTTAAGTTGCTTCAATTATATGCTATATTTTCTCATCTTTATTACTCCTCCTCCACTCTCTTCTTTTTCTCTCTCGTTTATTTATTTATTTACTCACTCATTTATTTATATACACTAATTCTGATCTTAGGTCTGATGACTCTATGAGTACAGTTGTGTCAGGAGTAAGTTCCACATTAAAACCAAATATTTTCTTTTGTTAAATAGCATCAGTCTCATTCTTTACAATGTCATTTGATATCATTTCCATTGTCTACCAATTCTGTTTTCAAAGAAATTGTCCATGAATATAGAGGCATGGGGCTTCTGTGTAATCTCTAAATCTTTGTCCTCTCTCATTCCTTTTTCCCGGAACCATACTTTCTCGTATAAATCTCTCCATCCTCAACTTTTTTCCACTATTGCATTAAAGTTACAATTTTAGGCAGGGTGTTTATTGATTTGATTTGATGGAGGTCTTTATCAAATTCTTTATTCAATTTCTCTACTTCTTGGTCCTTAGCCACTGATATTGATGCATAAGCTGCAATTATTTTCATAGTGACCATTTTCTAAATACTTATCATTAATGCTTCTATATACAATGAACAAATTTAGTCCATGAAATAATATTGCTTGTTATCTCTGAGCATATTACAAAGGTCCATATTCAATCTCATTTTTTTAGTTTTGGCTATTTTACTGTATCTTTTCTTCTAGAACAGAATTCTCTTTGAAGTCAGTCAGTGAATTATAAGGGGAGGATATGCCTTAAGGTCTATGTGAAAAAGATAAAAATAAAACTGATTATTATCTCATTATTATGACTTAAATTGACATGCTGCACTCATGAAAGAACTTACTGGTTGTATTTATAGTCACATGGGGATATCATTAAATCTCAAACACTCCCAGATCCCTTATTAGAAAAAAAATAGAATTCTATCCTTTCTACTTCCTTAACTAACAGGTCAAATGAAAAGGAAGCTCATGCTTGGGAAACAGCTATAGAAGTTCCCAAGAATGCCAGCATTTCACTAAAAGTAGGAAAGAAACTAGGACATAGGACCACTCTATCATATATACTCATCTTGATCCTTTTAGAAGTCAGAAACCTGGTTATAATGCCACTAGAGTCTGAAACTTTATCTTGTTTTCTTATTCCAGTGGATTTTGGTTTAGAGAGAGCTCATTAAACTGTGTACCTGTTAGGTAGGGGTATGCTGGTAAATATTCAACCACTCTCTTTCCAAGAAAACTATATGTACTGAAATTTAATACTCTTAAATTTAATCTGAATTGACACCTTCTCCATTACTTTCTTAAGTCTCGAAAATTAACAAAACAATATATCAAGCTTTGATCTGTAGCATTTGGTGATTTTCTAGATAAATGTTCAACTGAAAATTTTGTATGATAATAATCTCTCCTGATCCCATTGGAGTTGGCTCGCACAACACTGTTGTTAGGTTATGAAGACAGGGAAGATACTTTCATTTAAACATACCGCTATGCAGTAGTCCTTACTATGAGTAGAGATGAGCTATCGGCTCAAGAATTCGTAGAAGTTAGAGCTGAAGGAGACTTAGCGATTATCCAGTCATAGAATCACAAGATTTAGAACAGGAAGGGATCACAGAGATCAATTAATCCAACTCCTTCATTTTATAGAGGACAAAACTGAGACCTGGAGAGAAGTTAAGTTTTGTGCAAATCTTTGGGATCATTGGTCTTCAAAAGACATTAATTTAAAGTAGCCTTCCATTGCAGATAGGTTATTATAAACTACAATCTAAGTTATTTATCTCTGACTCTTCCTCCTTACTGAGCAGTAAGAAGAGAGTAGATTATGTGAGATAATATTTGACAATGATGAAAAAGGAGATGGATTTTTAGGCAACTGCCTCAGTGTGATGAGGCTGGTAAAAGAATAAGGGACAGGACATTGAGCTCAGTTCTCTCTTAAGATTGTTAGAAAATTGTGAAGAGATGTACTAGACTCCCCTTCATTACTTTATGAAGTACGGATGGATATGGGATGACAGCAGACCTTCTTCATGGTTGGGACACGTAGTTGATTTTGGAGGATAGTGCAGAGGGGGTCCCTGCTTAGATATGGATTGGTCTAGAAGACTTGTGAGGTCCTTTCAAACTCAGAAATTATGTGGTTATAAGACTTACACAGTTACATGCAAGAAAACTGTATCCTTCAAATTCCTAAGGTCAGTTGTATCTAGGAGGGAGAGAAGAAAGGGATGGAAGGAAGGAGGGAGACAGAGGGAGGCTCCTTTGCCTTCTGAAATTAGGAGGATGTGTTCCGGAAAGAGAAGGATCAAGCTAAATGAGTTGGATAGTGTGTTCTTTCCTATATATAACATCTTCAGTGAATGGATTACATCTTTATGGGAAACTGGTGGTACAAAGAATGATCATGGTGCTGACCTCACTACATCAACCTGTATTCCCATCATTTTTTCAGGTTCTGTCCAAATGAGGTGGTTGGATTTGACAGTCTATAAAGTCCCTTCTTGCTTTAAATGTACAGTCTTATGATACTAGACTCACATGGTCAAGAGATGAGGTTGGCATATTCCTTGCTCCACTCTGTTGGTTTCCTACTGTTTTCTGACCATGACTTAGCAATCTCTCCATGTCATTCATAAAAAACCTCTCCTCTCACATTCCTTGAAAACTTCAGCCCATACATTTTTTCTTCTCCATTCCCTTTCTCTTTCATCCATATGGACTACTTTCTTCAACATGCAATTTAGCATTCAGTTCTGCACAAAGCTTTTTCCAATCCCTCCAACTGCTAGTGCCTTTTTCTCTGAGATTGCCTTCTATGTACACTTTACATGTTCTTATATGTACCTAATAATTAACATAATTTCTCTCCTGTTAAAATCTGAACTTCTTGAGGGAAGGGATTAGCTTTTCTTTATATCTTCAGTGAAGAATGCCTAGTGTCTGCCATATAGTCAGTATTTAATAAATGCTTATTGACTGCTATCCTCCAACACATGTAGTGCTTTCATGAGCTGTGTTAGCTAAACAGTCAACAAATCTTCAGCTTTGCAAAGCACTTTCCATATATTATACCATTTGATCCTCACAGCAACACTGTGAGGTATGTGTTGTTATCATTCCCATTTTACAGATAAGGAAACTGAGGCTAATGGAGACTAAGTTACTTGCCTGGGGCCATATTCCTAGTGAGTGTTGAAGGCAGTATTTGACCCCAGGGTCCCTGATTCCAAGTTCAGTGCTCTAGTTATTGTGTTGTCCAGTTGTTTCTACCATATACAAGGTGCTTTGGGAATATCTTGGGATACCCAGATGTACACCACAGATCTTTCTCACAAAGAGCTTTTAGTCTAACGGAAGAAGTACAAATAGACAAAAAGTTAGGTTGAGGATGAATGAGATAAATGCAAAGATGAAACTCAGGCAAAGTATATGGGAACTTTGAGGAAGGAGATACCAGGGGGTGGGAGTAGGAATTTCAGAGAGGACTTCGTGGGGCCTATGACATCTAAGCTAACCCCTGAAAGAAGATGAGGACTTTAACAGACAGAGACAGGGAAGTGGGAGAATCTTTCCTTTCTCATCATTCACACAGATATAGGAGACAGCAGGACAAGAGCAGAGTGTGATGAGCAGTCCAATTTAACTGGACTGTAGAATGTATGAAAAAGAACAGTATGGGATAAAGGAAGAGAAAAGAAGGGGAATAAGCATTTATTAAAAGTTTTCTATGTGCCAAGCACCATGCTAAGAGTTTTACAAATATCTCATTTTGATTGTCATTGTGAGTTAGGTACAGTTATTATCCCCATTTTTTAGTTGAGGAAACTGAGGTAGATGGAGGTGAAGTGACTTACCTAGGATCACAAATCTAGTAGGATTCTGAGGCCATATTTGAACTCAGATCTATATAGATTGGAGCCACACTGTAGTCAGCCTTGAATGTTAGGAGGTGGTGTTGATATTTTATTCTGTGGGCAATAGGTAAGATTTGAATTGCTCCTCTTCAAAGCTACATGGTCAGTGTCCGATGGGCCAAGGGAAGGAGGTAGAAATCCCTTGCTTCCTCTCTGCCGGGGTCTCCTCCACAGCTTACTCCCAGCTTGTATTTCCTCCTACTTTCAAAGCTATTATTCTGTTTCTTTCCTCTAAACACTGTGTGGAGATCCATAGGACCTGAGAGGTATCCACTGGTTATCTTACTCCTTGCTGTGATAGCCCTCTCTTTTTTTCCATTCACTTTTTCGATGGTGTCCTTTACAGTATACTATTTCTCCAGTATAATTCTTTATTTGTAATGTGTTGCTGTCTGATTATGCCCATCATGCATCCTTCCATTGGCTTTTGGGTGATCCTCAATTTCAAAACTGTAATATTCCATGACTCATAGTCATACCACATCACCAGAAGAGTATTGGTGTTAAAAAAAAAAAAATCCAGGCCTTCAGATTGGAGAAATTCAGATTGATTAAGAGAATTGTCTATTTACCCAAAGGCAGTTTAGTCTACTCTCTTTCTTCCTTTTTGATTCTGCCTCTTCCAAATGAAAACCATAATCTCTCAAAATATTTCAGCATAACTGCCTACATGGGAAAACCAAGTGGATGAAATGCTTAGATTATGATATGCAGTTAGGAGGATCGCCCCCAGAACTCATCCATCAGTACATGTATCTTGTTCAGGCACTATAAATGGACAATTAACTAGACCAGATCTGAAATAAAGACGTAAGACTTATAAGTATTCGAGATAAATGAAGAAATAGTGCTTTGGCTGTCTGTACGTAATAGGAAGTGATCATGAAATAATGAGCTGGTATTTTTTGCAGGCAAGAACAAAGGTTCTATCTTCACTTTTAAAGTAGGTGATAAATCTTATGCTAATATTTTATTACAATGGATGTATTCCTGTTCTACCAGCTATTGATGTAGCTTACTCATTCAGGTGGCAGTGATGTAATAGACTAACATTTGCTTTATCCCTGATTAAACAAAGTTGCCTTTCTATGATATGTTTAAATTCATCATCACACTTTATAATAGGCATGACATCTTAAAAATAATTAAATGGTTGACTAGTAGCCAATTCGTCTTAAATTTGGATGTCAGTTCAACTAAAATATAAATTGATTTTCAAAATGGTAACTTTCCAACTTCTTAGCTCTGTGTAACCTCCTTCTGTTGCATTTTATGTCTTTTCTTTTGCCTATTAATCCTGGAGTCTTGTGCAGGAAGTACTGTCTCTCTTGTCTTGAACTGTCATCATGGAACATCATGGAAACAAATAATTTTTCAGCTAGGAAGGACCTTAGATATTATCTAGCTCAATCTTTTCATTTTACAGATAAAGAAAATGAGGTTCAGATGGAGGAAGTGAAGGGTCACGCAACACCTCTTAGAAGTCAGGATAAGTGCCCAAACTCTGATTACTACAACCACCACCACCCCTACTTCCCATTCATATAGCTTTTTTCAAGGTTTACAAAGAACTCTACATGTATGATATCATTTGCTCCCAAAGTGCTTTATGCATATTATCTTGTTTTACCATATCTCCTCACCTCTGAGTTTAGGGCTACTCTGTCTCATAGTTTGTTCACTTTCCCTCATCATGGGATTTACTTTACCCACAGTGATCACAGTTTTGGAGCCTACATCAAGATATTGTTGGGTTTAGGGCGTTTTTTTGTTTTTTGTTCTTTTTGTTTGGGGAAGCAATTGGGATTAAGTGACTTACCATGGGTTGCTCAACTAGTAAGCATCAAGTGTCTGAGATCAGATTGGAGCTCAGGTCCTCCTGATTCCAGTCCAGTGCTCTATCCACTGTGCCACCTAGTTGCTCTCTCCCATTTTTTATTTTTTAAATTTATATTAAACATATACAAAATAAGAAACAAAAAAAATTGCCATGTATTCAGCAGAACATAAGAGAGGATTCAGTATAAAGCAATAAATTTCCATCTCAAGAAAACATATATGATGAATACTACATATTATTTTCAAAGCTATCCATCTTTTCTTTGCTTCCCTATATGTTTTCTTTTGTCCTCTGTTGTGCACTTTTTATTTTCTTTTTCCCTTTCTCCCCCTCCTCAAAAAGGAGGCTACAATTAAACATGAATATACACACATATATACACACATACCCACGTATACATGCATATACATAAATATCCATAGACATATATATGTATGTAAGACTATAATATGCATATCCCCACTTATCATCTGTTTCTCTGAAGATGGATAGCATCTTCATAAGTCCAAATCTTTTCATAGTTTTTTAGATGCACCAGCTCATCATTTCCTATACTACAACAGTATTCTGACCCAATCACATTCCATCTGGGAATTTTCCTCAAATTTTTCTTCATTCTATCTATTCTTGGCTTTACAGATTTTACTTATACAGGAAAATTTTAATTTAAAATAATCAAAATTATCCATTTTTACACTTCAACACTGCTCTCACCTTATAATATGGTTTAAGGTCTAATAATACTGAATCTAGTTTGTTCACCTATTTTTTCCCTAGTTTCCTTGAAATTCCTGACCCTCTGCTCTTTCAAATGAACCCTGTTATTTTTTTCTGACTCAGGTAATTTTTTAATAATTTAATTGGGATGGCATTACATAAGTAGAGGGTTTTTTAAGGACAGGAAGACTCGGGCATGTTTGGGCAATGGATAAGGAGAAGATACAGATTAGAGTGCAAGGAGGGATGATTGTGGGTGTGGTCTTCTGGAAAAGACAGAAGCAGATGGGATCAAGGATATATAGAGAGGACTGGCCTCATGAGGAGAAGGGCCATCTCTTCATTAGAGATTGGAGTAAAGGAGGAGAGAATGGGGGGTGATGTCAAGAAGTTGTGGGATAAAAAGAAGGGAAGAAGAGGGAGCTCAGAAGTGGTTTCAGCTTTCTCTGTAAAGGATGATGGGAGGTCCTCAACTAAGAGAGTGGGGGGCTGCATTTGAGGGGCTGCATTTGGAACAACTGCTCGCATGAGTAAGATAGAGAATAAGCTAGAAAGGAGTGGAGACTCATACAGAGCTGTGATCTGATTTGGCTGGGCTTATAGGGACCTGATCTCAATGCTGCTACCCTTCTGTGTTCAGATAGGCTGTCCTCCACATAGTGGGATGCCTATATTGAGGGTTCTGTAAATTATTGATTCTGCCTCTTTAACATATGCCATGAGCTCTGTTTCCTCCATCTTACAACTGTCTGTTTTGTATTCAGCATTTCCTGGCAATTTTATCCCATTGGATTCACTGAACCAAATCATTAAGGATTTAATGTATTCCCCTAAAGTGGATTTTCCAAACCTAAAGTGTTAATGAATAAATTAGTTTCTGACAAATCCACAGCTTATATGCAAACTTTAGTTGCAATTAATCATCAGAAATGCCAAATTTATTACCAATTTGTCAGCATCATACATATTATTATACATATATTTGACCTGTAGAATCCAGAGACTTTTTTAATAACAACAAAAAAACCTTAAAACAGAACAGAGTTATGTGACATTCTTGTCTGGACTTTTGCAAAAAGCTTAACAAAAACAGGTCAGCAGGACAGCTTATAGGAAGTGGATGGAACTACGTAAATATAAATTGTTAGCAATGGTCTAATGAAATGAAATTTATACTGCCAAGATGTAGAACCATGTCAAATCAATTTGTATTTCTCAGGATATCCTGAAATGAAGCAACATCAATGAGGGGTACATGTGTTAACCCCAAACACTTAAAATTGTGATGTATACTTTTTAATTGTGTGATTGCTGGAACCTCAGTTTGCTGATTTGTAAAACAGGGACATTATCACCAATTTTGCCTTTCTTTGTATCCCAAGCACTTAGCACGGTACCTGACACACAATAAGTGCTTAATTAATGTTTGTTGACTTTAATATCTCAAATGAAATGACATTACATCTGTAAAGTATTTTGTAGACTATACAGATTTATATAAATGCCACCTATTATTATTAGTATTTGGCTGCCACTGTGACTTCATCTGTTTGAAGGACTCCTTGGTATAGAAACTCCTACCAATGAAGTTGAACAGTCTATAATTTATAGTCTTGGGGAATTTTCCCCAAGGGGAACACTAGTAGGGTGTTTTGTGCATAGTAGGTGCTCAATTAGTACTTATTACTTGATTGACATCCACAAGTTGAGTGAATCGATCCAAGGTCACACAGTTTCTATGTGTAAGTAAGAGGTAAGGATTCAATCCAACTTTTTCTGATTCCAAGGCCAGCTCTCTATCTACATACCCATGCTGTCAAGAACTATATATCTTAATAAAGAAGGAAAAATGATGTTTTCATAGACCCTTGGGACTTGAAGCTGGTTTTAAGTGAAATGTAGTTGTGAAACATGTTTCGTGAATTTGTTTCAACTGTTTTAGCTAGGTGTGAGACTTATGAGAAATGAGATTTCTGACTTAGAGCACCCTTTTCTTCACCAGTATATACAAATAAGTTTTCAAATAACTTTGGACATGCTACTTGGGTATAAAAGACAGTACTTTATTCAGCCATAAAAAAACCAAGCAAAGGGGCTGGTAGGTAGGGATTGGGTGTTTGAGGGGTTGGTAGCTGGCCAGCAACTTTTTGCCTCCAAGTCATAAATTCCAATCTGGCCCATAGTGGTAGTTACAATTAAAGGATTCATTTACCTCCTCCCTCCTATCCCCTTCTCCTCTGCCTCTGACCAAGGTTACAGCAGGAATGGGCAATTTTGCAACACTCTTTATGTCTTTTGAGAATAATTATAAACCTTCAGTAACCAAAGCTGTCAGCCTAGCTTCTTTCAGAATATAATGAATAAACAAAATAAAAATTGGGCAGATAGGAAGGAAACTTCAGACTATCTTATCTAGCATTAATGATATTTTAAAAATAGGGTCTTTGTAGAAGGAGCCTGGTCTCTTCCCCCATCCTTTGCTCTTTTAACTCTTTTCTCAGGTAGGCCTATGTATTTATTATAAAAAAAGTTGGAGATACTTTGTTTTTGAGTCCTCATATGTAAGGGTAATGCTAGATTACTGAATAGTCAGAGTAGGTACATGCCTAGGGCCCCCAGTGTATGGTTGCTTTTTAGGCTGTTGGAAACAAGCTAGTCAAGTTTCTACCAAATTGGAATGAGTATTTTCCCCTTTTATTGCCCAGGGACTGCAAGGCTAGAACTTGGGAATAAGAATAGCCCTTCACAATCCAGCCTTAACTTACCTTTTTAGTCTTATTACACATTCCCTCTAAGAACACTGAATTCCAGCCAAATCAATATATACCCTATACCTTTTTGCATGGACTATCTCTCATGCCTGGAATGTACTGCTTCCTCACCCCTGAGTCTCAGAATCTGTGATTCTGAGTCTATTCATTCAACCAGTTAGGAATCCATTTATCTGTATTTTCATTGCATTACCATTTATAGCATTCCCCTTGAAATTTTCTTTAAGGCTCAGTTAGTTTCCCTCCTATATGAAGCCTTTCCTGATTTCCCCGACCCCTCACAATATATCAGTGCCTTCTATCCCAAATCACTATCTATCTGTTTTGCATTTACATACACATATATGTATATATCACATATATTTTTGTTCTTACCCAAACCTCTAGACTATATAAACTCCTTGAAATCAGGGAAAAATCTACCACCTGGAAGAATATCTGACCGGTATTAAGGGTTAACAAATACTTGTGGATTGATTGCTTGATTAAACAGCAACTTTTCCCTCTGGGTCTGTTCTTCCCAGATCCGATAACCAAGGTAACAATAATTGACTAAGTTCAGAGGACTTATGAATTGGGATTAGGAGTGGGACAAGGGATCACTATTATATTGATCAGAGTCAGGAGAAAGTCAGACATTTCATTGTCCCCATGAAACAATCTGAGTAGTCTCCAGGAATCTCATCACCTTGGTCCTACTGGAGGATGGAATGGCAAGAGGGGAAGTAAAGAGCTTGGTGTCTTGGGACTTATCCACTTCATAAAGAACATGAAATAACTATATATATTTTATATTTCTGACCACAGATGAAAGTAAACAGGGCCAATTTTAGGCAAAAGGAGGAAGTTGTTAGAATTCGTTATCAGCTTCTTGTCTCCCTTTGTCTTTTCTTTTTAGGGGTCTCTCCTTCCCAGTTGCAGATATTCCTATGTGTTTGGGTTTTTTTAACTGTCTTCTATCAAGAGTGAGGAGAGATTTGGGTTGGAATCCTCCCTCTGATGCTTAACCAGCGGTGTGACCTTGAGCAAGCCAATTTTGGGTTTGTTTCCTCATTTGCCAATAAGAATATTGGCCCAGATAACTTGTAAGATCTCTTGTGAATCTGAATCTATGATACCTTTGAGTAAAAATTTATTCTCTTCTCTCTGAAGGTTATATATTAAACATTTTATTTTTAATTGTAGAATAACAGGTTTGATCTCTTGGTAAAAGAATTTGAGGCATCAGCAAGATTTATGGGATTTGGATCATGTTTCAAGAAGATCTTTTCTTTGATTCAGTTGTTTTTGACTACTTGGGGAGGCTGGTCAAAAGGGAATTTGTATCTACACAAGTGTGTCTCTAGAACAGAAAAATATTAGTTGGGGTTTCTGGTTTGTTATTCTCGGGGCTGTGTTGGCAAATATTTAATAACTGGCTCTCTGAAGAAAATGTATGCAAGACTGCTTTTAAGATTAATATGCATTATTAACATTCTCTCCCTCACTTTCTTAAGTCTAGACACCAACAAAACAATAAATCAAACCCTGATTTATAGTGTTTGTTGATTTCAGAGGTATAAATGCTCACACTGAAAATTAAGCATGTCCCTGATTACTCTCCAGGAGCTTCTAGGTGGAGAGAAAGGAGTGAATATCAGTATCACCAGTGTTTTGCTCTTGGAGTCTTAAGACCTGGAGCCTGATCTGCTTAATAAAATGTTCATGTGATGCTTCTCTGATACATCTCTTCTTCCCCTTCCCTGGAATTAAAAGTTTCTTTAGATCACTTTCCAGGGATCAAGTCAGGCATAAAAGAGGCAGACAGACATATGCTTGCCAAAGGGGTTTGTAATAATAATTCTCATAGAATCACACAATTTGAAAGTTGAAAGAAACTTCAGCTATTATTTAGTTCAACCCACATCTGAAGGGTATCCCAGGTTATTGGTCATGTCAGCGAAAAGACTTACAATTGCTCTTGATGTGACCTGTTCTTGATGAAGCCATACACCTTTTGAAATGAGCTTCTCTCTAGAAGTAACCCAGTAAGTGATCATCCAGTCTCTGCTTGACAACCTGAAATGAAGTGAAATCCATCCCTTCTCAAGGAAGTTCATTTAGCTTTGGGCTTTAATTATTAGGAATTTTTTCCCTAACATCAAACCTAAATTTTCCTCCTTGTGATTTCCACCCATTGTTTTTGGTTCTACCCTCCTACGACAAACAGAACAAATCTAAATTCTTCCTTCCATGGCAGCCCTTCAGATGAAAGAATGAAAAAGGATTTATTAAGCATTTATTATGTACTAATCACAAGGTGAAAGTGCTAGGAATGAAAATCAAAAAGTAAAGAGTCTCCAACCTCAAAGAGCTCACACTTTTATAGAGTAGAAAATACATATGGAGGATTGATGGCCAGGGAGGGTCATTTTTTTGAATGTTAAAAGACTACCAAGAGGAGTTACAAGTCACATACCCTTTCTAGTAGCAATATTCTGAAAGGGGTCAAGGAAGACAGGGCAATGGAGGCTAAATGGAGCATGTAGAGGCTGGCCAAAAAAGGAACTAGGGAGTCAAGCATGTTATTGGCAAGAATATTAAACAGAACAGGGCAAATTATTCTGGGGGCCCTGCACTGGAGACCTCCTCATTAATCATTAATATCTACTCTTTAAATCTGACCATCCACCCAGTGAGGAATTCATTTATTTGTATTATCATCTCTGTATCTTCTCCACAAAAAAAGTATGAGATAAGATCAAATGTTTTGCTAAGAACTGTGTAAGTTGTTTTTTTTTTAAATAGAATTCCCCTGGTCTACCAGTTTACCAACCATGTCCAAAAAAAAAAAAAGGAAATAAAGTTGGTCTGAAACATGTCCTGTTCTTGATGAACACATGCTGGCTCTTTGTTAGCACTACTTCCTTTTCTAAATCTTGACTACTCATCTCTTTAATGGTCTATTTTAGAATTTTCCCAGGGATTGAAGTCAAGCTCATTTCTATAGTTTTCATACTCTGTTTTCTTTCCTTAAAAAAACATAATGACATCATTTGCCCTTCTCTAATGATGTGTTACATCTCTTGTTTTCCTCAACCTTTCAAATATCACTGGCAGTTGGTTCAGTCATCACATCTGCCACATGTTGAAGTACCTAAGGTTGTGGGCCAGGTATCTTGAATTATATAAAAATAACTAGGTTCTGTTTTACTATCTTACTTATCCATTTGTCAAATCTTGCTGTTATTGCCTTCAAAAAATCTTTTGAATCTCTTTTCTCTACTCCCACCATTATCTACTACCTTAGTTTGGGGCAGCTAGGTGGTGCAGTGGATAGAGCACCAGTGCAGGAGTCAGGAGGACCTAAGTTCAAATCTCACCTGAGACACTGGACACTCACTACCTGTGTGACTTTGGGCAAGTCACTTAACCCCAACTGCCTCATCCTGGGTCATCTCCAGTCATCCTGATGAATATCTGGTCACTGTATTCAGATGGCTCTGGAGGAGAAGTGAGGCTGGTGACCTGCACAGCCCTCCCTCACTCAAAACAAAGTCAAGTGCAAGTCATGTCATTATTTCTCTAATGGTATGGTCTTCTTCAGGAATGAAAGATGAACACACACTACCTTAATTCAGAGCCTCATCACCTCTCACCTAAGTTATTACGACAACCTCCTAATTGGTTTTCCTACCTCAAGTTTCTCTCCACTACAATCCTAAGTATACTCTGTAGCCAAAGTAAGTTTCCTTAAACACAAACCTGACCATGCCATCTCTCTTCATCAACTTCAGTGACTTCTTCGTGTCTCTAGTGTAAATTTGAAACTCATCTGTTTAACTTTTAAAGCCTTATGAACAAGATGCTTTCGGAACAACGGGGAAGACTTACATGAACGGAGGCAAAATGAAGTGAGCAGAACCAAGAGAACGTTGTACACAGTAACAGCAACATTGTATGATGAACAAATGTGAATGACTTAGTTATTCTTAGCAACATGACAATTCAAGACAAACCCAAAGAATTCATCGTGAAAAATGCTATCTGGCTCGAGAAAAAGAATTGATGGTATCTGAATGCAGGTCAAAGCAGTGCATTATTCTTTCTTTCCTTCTTTCTTTCTTTCCTTCTTTCTTTCTTTCTTTCTTTCTTTCTTTCTTTCTTTCTTTCTTTCTTTCTTTCTTTCTTTCTTTCTTTCTTTCTTTCTTTCTTTCTTTCTTTCCTTCCTTCCTTCCTTCCTTCCTTCCTTCCTTCCTTCCTTCTTGTTTTTTCTCCCACAAAATGCACCAATATGAAGATAGGTTTTATATGATTGCACATTTATAACATATCAGATTGTTTACTGTCTTAGGGAGGGACGAGGGAAGGGAAAAAGACACAGAGAATATGAAACTCAAAATTTAAAAAAAGAAGTGTTGAAAATTGTCTTTACATGTAATTAGGGAAATATAAAATATTATTTAAAATAAATGCTTATTGCTTGATCCTAGTTATCAACTTCTTGCTAGTCATTTTTGTTTTGTCATTTATAGTGGGAAGGTTATTCTCCTTGACAAAGAAAACAGCAAATGCTAACTGAGCCATTCTGTCTCTTCTCTGTTAATTCTTTCTGTCCAATGCACCCCAATAAGTGGTTATCTTCTTATGTTGATTCTCCTCTTCTCCTCAGGAAAGATAACACAAGCAAACAAACAAAATAAGCCTCCCCCTTTTGTTGTCCTTAGCTTCCCTTGCTTGCCTCAGCTCACTATAGTGACAGGACATGAATATAATACATGTTATTCTCTTATATTAATCCTCTGTCTTCTGCCTTTGTTTCTATCCCCTGTATATATCTTTATAAAAATCTATATTCTCTGTCCCCCACTCCAACAGCCTGCCCGTTGGTCTCCCTGCCTCAAGATTATCCCTACTGTAGTCATTTTCCACTCAGCTGTCAAATTAATATTCTAATGTGCAGGTGTGACTTCCCTCCCCCATTCAGATAACTCCAGTGGCTTCCTATAACCTTCAGGATCAAATGTAAAATCCTTTATCATTCAAACACTTCCACAAATTTGGCTCCTGAGGTATAAGAAGACCTTTGTAGTCTTTCTACACCTGTCACCTATGGCTCCACAAAGCTGTAGCATGCACAGTAGCCACACCCTGGTAAAACTGTCATGACAGATGGGCTAAACCAGGTTGAGGGTAACTGACAGGCTGAAAACCTGTTGATGAGTTAGGGGGATATCTACCCCAAGGATGTGAAGACTTCCCCTGGCAGAATGGGGATGAAAACAGTTTGTTTCAATTGCCCATGAAGGTGGCTAAAGCAGGTGCTGTGGAATGCTTAGAAATTGGTAAGATATAGAAGAGGCCAACGTCATTCTCTGCATCCTGAGCCATGGCCAGTTGTCTTGGCTTTTGTCTTGCCATTGGACTTGAATGACTCGGCAAGAAAAAGTGAGGCAGATGACTTTGTGCAACTCTGCCTCACTTAAATCCGATTCATGTACAAGTCAAGAGATCACCTTGTGATATTATTGGTCTTCTGAAAACAAAGGACGAAGATAAGAGACACTAGTCTCCTTGTTGTTCCTTCAATAAGACTCTCTGTTTTTCTACTTTGTACATTTTTTCTTTCATATTTTATTTTTCCCAGTTACACATAAAAACAATTTTTTACATTCATTTTTAAAACCTTGAGTTCCAAATTCTCTTCCTTCCTCCCTCTACTCACCCTCACTGAGAAGGAAAGTAATTTGATATAGGTTATACATGTATAACCATGCAAAACACATTTACATATTAGTCATGTTGTGAAAGAAAACATACCAACCCCCCCCCAAAACCTAACAAAAAAAACTCAAGAAAAATAAAGATGGATAGCATTTTTTCATCATAAATCCTGCAGAGTTATCTTGGATCATTGTATTACTCAAAATAGCTAAGTCTTTCACAGCTGATCATCTTCCAATATCTCTATGGCTTTGTACACAGTGCATTTCACTTTGCATCAGCTAATGCAAGTCTCTCCAGGCTTTTCTGAGAGCATCCCACTCATCATTTCTCATGGAACCATAACATTCCATTACAGTCACATACCACAACTTGTTCGGCCATTCCTCAATGGACGGGGATCTCCTTAATTTCCAATTCTTTGCCTCCACAGAAAAAGCTGCTATAAATATTTTTGTATACATAGTATATATTTTCACTGGCTGCTGTCTTGCCCAGGAGAATCTCCCTTGTCCTCTCTACCTCCTGCCTTCCCTGAGTTCCTTCCATCCCAGCTAAGGCCTCATTCTCTTCAAGAAGCCTTTCCTGATCACCCTTAATGCTCATCTTCAATTGATCCTGTATAGGGCTTGTTTATATATGATTGTTTTCATGCTATCTCCCCATTAAACTGTGAAGTCTTGAAGAGCAGGGGCAGTTCTTTGCCTTTCTTTGACTCCTTGGTGCTCAGCACGGTGCCTGACATGTAGAAGGCACTTAATAAATGCTTGTTGACTGACTGTCTTGGTTGATTGGTAAATCTCTTGCAGACACATTCATCTCTTGAGAAAATTCTTATTTTCCTTCATTGTATTTCCCTGTGTGTCTTCAGAATTTTACTCCTGAGAGTTTCCCATCCCTCCTAGGCTGACTTCAAAAATTTTTTAGTTCATAGGAGACAATCTAGCATTGTTCTGAATGCTTCAAAATCTGTTTTCCTGAGATTTAGAATCCAGGTTAGATTATGTTTGACTTTTCTCCCTATCATAAATTCTAAGACAGAGTGATTAGCTTCCTACAAAGTTCCTATCAGTGATATTCCAGTAGCCAGTTTCTGCTCATGAAAAATCTGATCTACTATAGAAATTTCCCATTGTTGATTCCTCCACCTTTTGATAGATAAAATTATCATAACATCAAAGTAAAAAAATTATTCATTGCTTTCAGAGACAGAGAGAGGGAGGGGGAGAGAGAGGAGGAGAGAAAAGGGGACAGAAGGAGGAGGAGGAGGAGGAGAAGGGAGGGGAGGGGAGGGAGAAGAGACCACTCTAGTAGAGGTCTGAGTCACTTAAATCTCCCATCTCTACTCTGTCATGCATCTGTTCTGGACTTGTGCGCTGTTTCTCAAATTTCTCATTTATTTCCTCTTTCTGTCTATTTTCTGTAGTATACTTTGATGACAAAATTGCATCCTTTTCTCTTTCTTTCTGTTTGCTACTAAATGTTTCCTGTTATGTTTCCCCACTCTTGGCTTTGGATTTCTTAATGTAAATATGCCTTCTTAATATTTGTTGTCCCCTTCCCATTTCACCTATCATGTTTCTTTTGAATAATGTATGTCCTTCTAGAGCTTTAGACCAGTTATGGGTTTTATTGCATTAAGTCTCAGTGATATCTATGATGTTAAGTTCTCCTATTTGTATTAGAGCCTCCAGATCCTCTGCCTAAACTATGGCCATTTGTATATATACTTTGAGGCAGCAGGTTTTACAACTGGTTTATTTCTTGAATTTTGTCCCCTTTGAAATTTTGTGTGACTCAGCTACTTGGCAACTACGTGAAACAGGAGGACCTGCAGTCAGGAAGATCTGGGTTCAAATCCTGCCTTAGATGCTTGCTAGCTGTGTGAACCTGGACAAGTCATTTAACCTCTTTCTGTCTTAATTTCCTCATTTATAAAATGGAGATAATAGTAGTATCTACCGACCTTCTAGGGTGGCTGAGAAGTTCAAATGAGATAATATTTGTAAAGTGTTTTTTTGTAAGCCTTGAACATATACCTGTATAAATGCTAGCTATTGTTAATTCTTCATTATTGTTATTCCTTATGATATCTGCCTTGTTGGATGCATGTAGATAGCTTTTGCTCTCCCCAACTCTTTTATCTAAAAGCAAGAGTGCAAGGCACCCAGCAAATAACTTTTTACCAAACCTTTGTAAGATACACCCCATCCCTGGCCAAGAGTGTCATCTCAATATTTTAAGCCATGGTCCATTCTCAGATACCACCTTCTTAGCTGGCTGTTCATTTCCCAAATCAATTTTTCTCTTCCATATATTTTGCCTCCAGTAGGCAGCAATGAGCAAAAATACATACTGTGCCCCTAAGATACTTAATTTCTTGCCTCAAACTTTATAATCTTTGGCAGTACTTTTTAGGTTACTTCTGGTCATATTATGCAGTTATAGGGGTGTAGGGACTCCAGAATACCAAGGTTTGGGACAGAGTTGTCTAGAAAGAATTTGTGGACTCATGCAGTCTTCTGGTCAAGTGGCAAAAAGTTTATTATAATGCTAATAAAGGTAGACAGAGCTCCTTTGGGGAACTTACAGCCAATAGGAGTGTTGCTAAAGCTTATATAAGAAAAGTTCAGTGAGTGTGGTATGCCAAGAGTGCTAATTAGGTGGTAACATACAGTTTCTGTACCTTGGGCGCAGCTGTCTCTCACTACTGGCATGAACTGGGTAGATGGGCTCCTAAGGGATCTGTACATCTATATGTCTACATCTGTAACAAGATAACTTTGGGAGTTGATGTCTATAGCTTGAACTTTAGATTATATATGGTAACTGGCAGTCAGTCCATGGTAGTTTTGCTGATACAAGGTGGTCTTGTTCATACATGGGAAATTCTATAGAGGTCAGCTTGTTCTTGTCATAGGGAGAGAGAGTTTGGGGCCTACTCATGAGTTATTGCCCACGATGGGTTCTTTGGGCTGGAAAGAGATATAGTCCTAAGGCTGGGGTTCAAGCACAAGCACAAGCACCCCATCAATATCATGTGACTCACCAGAAATAAGTGCTAGCCATCTGTTTTGCTAAGCCTTGGTAGCTTCTCGGTTGTGTCTAGGGCATATACTCTGGGAACGCAATAAATTTCTTTTTGTTATGAAGTCAACAAATAACTGATGAGATATTTCTCATTAAGGATTCCCCTACCACTGCTTCTCTTTTCTTCTTCTCTGACTCTGATGGGATGATCACCACTTTGATGGCTTCTCTGTCTTGGCTGTATCATCCTTTTTTGTACAAGTAGCTACATTCTCTCCAAAGCACCTCCTCATCTGTGCAAAGTCCAAGCAGACAAGAATTTTCCTAAAGATGAGATTCTCCAGGTGCTCCTTTTCATAGGCAACATTGCACTCTTGGTTCTGAGCCTTGAGACACTATGGGGCTTTATCAATGAAATCCATATTTACTTTACTCTAATACAGCACAATGCCAGGCAAATAGCAGGCACTTTGCAAATGTGTGTTCATTGATTGATTGACTTTTAAAAGAGATTGGTCTTTTCCAAAGTCTATGCAGAAAAAATTAAGTGGATGCAGACATCATTTGTCGATATGCATTTCAATGGGTAGACTATTTTAATCCCCAGCGCGCACACACACGTACACACATATACATCTATATCTAGCTATCTGACTATCTATCTTATCTATCTATGACAAGTTATGAACTGAGCCAAAATTTGAATAGGAGGTGGCTCTGAGGTTGAATTGAATTTGGGAAATTGTCTAACATTTATTGATCTGTTTCCTGCTTCCCAAAACCATCTTTTTAATGCTCTTATTCTCCTGTTATGCCATGTGATTGTGAATCTTAGAACACTCATCTCAAAAGAATTAGAATTTTCCTACCTCCAATAGGCATGTAAAGATTTGTGGTGCATGTGGTAGGCTTCTGTCTGTTGTCAATGGTAACGTCTTCAAAGAGTTGCGTAAAAGTTATCAGTAAAGATATAACTGATTAAAAAGGGAAACATGCCAGTCAATATAGCATGACTGCAGGATAATAGACGAACAGCTTGAGCATTTTGTTGCCATCCACAAAGTATTTAAACAAAAATATCTAAAGGAAGGCATCTAGCATTTGGGGTAAACCCTCTGGAAGATTTGTGGAAAGATATGGGGACAAGAGTCACACATGGTGAAAAGACGGGGTGGATTGGGATTTTTTTTTAGTGGACAAAGTATTTACAGTTGTGAAGTCATGGACCATCTATCTTTCCAATCAAAGGCATTTTAAAAATGCTTATTAAGTGCCTGGCATGTCTATCACATCAATGCAATATTGATTGAGGTTAAGTATGTAAATATTTCCAGTACCTTGTGTAGCGCCTTAAACATCATTAAATGTGTGAAAGTTATGCAATTTCTTCTCTTTTGAGAACTCCTGTGATGAGCACTGCCTCCACCAAGGCAGATCTACCTATGACTTAGCAGGTAATTCTTAATTAGCTGCCCATAGCATTGAGAGTTGAAGAGATCTCCAAGATCACATAGAAAATCAGTGTCAGAAGGATTTGAAGCTAAATGTTTCTGACTGGAAGCTGGCAGTTAGTTCAGTGGATAGAACACTGGACTTAAAATCAGGAAAACTTCAGTTCAAATCTAGCCTTAGAAACTTACTAGATGTGTAATCCTTGCAAGTCACTTAACATTTGTCTACCTCAGTTTTCTCATCTGTAAAATGAAAGCCTCTACCTTCCAGGATTGTTGTGATGATAAAATGAGAAATATTTATAGACAATTTTGCAAATCTTAAAGTGCTATATAGAAACTCCAGCTATTATTTTTAAAAGCCTAGTGATCTTTTCAACATTCCACCGTTCTCTTAAATGTAACTGCCTCAAACACAGTATGTTTCATGAACATTTCTTGTGGTTTTTATTATTGTCCTTGCTATGGCTGTCATCTTTAACCTTAATCTTTCTCCTCTCTTTTATCTAGACTCCCTGAAGTCAGGGATCCAGAGGCCATACTCACTCTGCTTTTAATAAGAACAGTCTCACTGTCCTCATCCCCTTGGGTATCTAACACACCTCCATCTCCTGAATCATAGGAACCTATTGCCTCTCTTCATTTCCAAAAGAATTTACAACCTCAGGGTTCAATTTCTATTGCCTTCAGTCCTTTGTCAGTGTGGACACTGTCTAGGGTGTAGGGAAGGGGTTGGTGAGCTGCTCAGGGACCCTTTGAGTCAAAGGGGAAATTACCAGAGAGGCTTTGTAGGAAGAGTGAATGAGTGAAGCAAGAAGGAAGCTAGGCCTAGGAGGAGAGGGAGTTAACATGTGAACAGTGTGATGTTTAAAAAGTCGGGAAACAATTCCATAAGCCTCCCATAAAAGCCAGTTCTTTCACAGTCACAGCAGCTGAGTCTGAGTGCTGAGTCTGCATGCCGTGTTTCCCATGAAACACCATCATCTGCTTACCTCTTTAAAACATTTGAGAGAACATTGGGTGGGAAACTTCTTTTCATTTTTTTTCCCATCAAAGGCATCTTGATCCACAGATGGAAAAAAAAAAGTTGAGGGAAACATATAAGAAAAAGCCATCTTAAGCTATTTTTAGTTTTGAGGGGCTTTTTATTAAGAGAATTATTGAAGAAGTTCTCTATTTGCTTTGTTTCTTCTTCTTCTTCAAAATAAGACTAAGGAACTTCAATGGCTAAATAAGGAAAATAACAATCAAAGGGACACACCAATGCTTCTCTTTACTTAAACTGTCTTGTCCTGTATCGCGTTTCATAAGCATTTCACAGGTTAAAATGGAGATCTGAGCAGATTGTTAGCTCCTTGAGGGAAAAAACTCTCACTAATCTTCCTACCTCAAGCTGTGCCTACTTCGGGATACTGCATGTAACACGTGGTCAGGAAACATTTTTGAATGGATAAATGAAACCTAAAAGGAAAAAAAAAGAATTAAAAATAACAAAAGCAAATAAGAAAGGCATAAATAATCTCTTAGTCCTAGGAAGGGAATCTGAACATATTAAGAAGGAAATGAGCATTCATGGAATGCCTACTATGTATGGGGCACTACTACGCCAAGCTGTTCACAAATCTTTTGATCTTCACAACTCTGGGAAATAGATGTTATTAGTATTTCCATTTTACAGTTGAAAGAGGCTAAGTGACTTGCCCAGGGTCACATAACTAGTATCTGGTACTGAGATTTGAACTTGGCTCTTTTTTATTCTAGGATTGGGCTATAATCACATGTCACATAAATAGTGGTTCATTTTGAAGTTTTGGTAGTTACTTTCCACATTGATCAGTGGATAGAGTACCTGAGTTGGAGTCAGGAAGACAGTTTGAATCCTGCTTCAGACAATTATTAGCTGGGTGATCTTGGGCAAATCACTTACCTTCTATTTCTTGTAGTGCTCCTATCTGTGAAATGGGGATAATAGTAACACCTACCTCTCAGGGTTGCTGTGAAGAACCTAGAAGATAATATTTACAACATGCCTAACCAAATCTTAAAGCACCATATAAATGCTGACTATTATTATTAGTTTTGTTTTTATTTTAATGTGAGTGGGTACTAGAGAGCAGGGAAGTGTGAGAAGGGTGAATAAAAAAATATGGAAAGATGAAGAATCTTTCCTTCTTGAGTTAATGTGAGCTGTACAGATGAAGAGATAGTAGATGGAGGAGTACCATGAAACCCACTCCCTGTAACTAAATAAGCTAGATCCTTTCCTAGTCATCACCTGTTTTTCTGTCACCAAGGTTCAATAGCAGGGATAAGTTTTTCCTTTAAAATGTATAGGAACAAGTGGAGTAGTAGTTTTCCAGTAACATTAAACAAATGGTAATGCTCAGAAAATATCATCATAAGCACTTACTCACTTTCCAGGATGTTGTCCTTTGTACTGACAAGAATTCATTGAGCAAGCCTTAGCTTTACACTGAGCTCTGTAACTCTGCAGAGGCGTCATAGATAATTATCTTATAAAACCAAAGCGCTGCCTGGCTAATACATCCAAAACATCCCTGGAGCTGTTGTCACTGAGTCTTAGAAGCTAGAAAGGGTGAGGTCCCTTTTAAGTTGTCTAAAATCAGGTCTATAAAATGTTCCTAGCATGGATGGCTTAAAACCAGCTAAAGACATTCGTTGGATCAGAAGACAAACCTGTTCTCAGCTGTATTTTAATTGCCCTTCTCCTCCTCCTCCTCCTCCTCCTCCTCCTCCTCCTCCTCCTCCTCCTCCTCCTCATTTTATAAGGTTGAAGCACAAACTCTTCTGGGGGGTGAAGCAAAATAAAATTGATGGAAATAGTGGGGAATGATGTGGGGAACCAAGAGAGCAACTTGGGTTTAATAGAGAGCAGGATAGTGATTGGATAATAATATATAAATGTTACTCTGTAGCATGTTATATGTGTAAGAAAGATTTGAAAGAGGAGATTGGGGGAAATAGTAAATGTGCTAGTTGCCTTTTGATGATGCTGCTGTTTTCCACATCTAGGTTCTCAAGGTCAGAGGCATTCCTGACTCTTCCTGACTCATTAGTTGCCAAATCTTATAAATTCCTCTCTCCATCTTCACCACCCCAGTTCAAATGCTAATCATTTCTCTTTCAGATTTTTGCAATATCCTCTTGATTGCTTCCAGTCCTTTGCAGAGCTGCCGAAATAGTCTTCCTGTAGCATAGGTCTGACCACGTTACTGCTTTACCCAAGAATTTTCAGTGACTCTCTGTTACCTCTAGGATAAAATATAGACTCCTCAGGTTGGTGTTGAAAGCCCTTTATAGTCTGGCTCCAGCCTACCTTTCCAGACTTAATTTGTATTACTCCTTTTCACACACTCTATATTTCAGCCAAATTGAATCTACTTGTTCTTTCCTCAGATCATCTTTCCATTTCTCACCTCCATGCTTTTGTACAGGATAATCTATATGCCTGGAACGTACTCTTACTTCACTTTAACCCAGATGTCCCCTCCTAATCCTTCTGGTTGTTAATATTCTCTCTTCCAATGACCTTGCACTTATTCATCTGTATAAATGTTGTTTCTTCCCAGTAGAATGTAAGGCCTTTGGGAACCGGGTCTGATTGGGTTGTTGTTTTTTCTTTCCATCATCTAGCACAGTGCCAGTGAATCTTGTATACACTTGATAAATTCTTGGTGAGGAGAATAGATTGGGATGGGATGGAATGGAACAAAACAGAATTTCCTCATAATTATATTGACTACATTGTTTTACAGTGCAATTGTAAAGAGTCAGAAATTGGCAACAGTGACAAAAATCAGGTAATTAAAAAAAGGAAAGGTTTAACAAGGACTCTATCCAAAGGAACATATGGTGATTCAGTGGTAAAACTGAGGAAAGAGGACAGATATGACGCATAATCTAATATTCTAGCTATTGGAAGATGATGCCTTAACAATTCTTTTATGAAGGTTGGATCAGAAAGAGCTAAAAATGCTAACAAACGAACCTCAAGGGCAGACTTCTTTTTCCTCACTGTTTCATTTATTATTTTTCATAACTTAATTTCAGACTGTTCCCATACTTAAAAGAAACTCCTGGACTTTACAGGCTTCTTTTTCTGCCTTGAGTCATTTTATTATTTCCATCTTTTCTCATATTATCAAAAGCCATTTCTTCTTTTGAAAACTGCAGATACCCAGACCTCTGTTCATGATTACATGATTTTGAAAGTTGCCATCCTTGGTCACTCTTATTAAAACATCCTGTGCACAAATTCATTTCCTTCTTCTTAGTGCTTTTGTAGGGAGGAAATGTGACAGAATTTGATAAAAACAGACCATAAGACCTTGGGCAAGTCACAACCTTTCAGTATCTCAAGAAATGATCTAAGACTAAGTTATAAATAAGTCATATCTTATTATATTGCACTGCATATTGTTATATCATATTGTATATATGTAATGTTTATTACATATTATATATTGTTATATTGTATATATGTTACATAAGTTATATTATAAGCAACAGAGTTTCTTACATCCCTAAAATCAGAGGTCCAAACCAAAAAAAGGAGTGGGGGAAGAGTGGCCTGTATACTACATTGGCTTCATATGGTGCATATTTTTCATTGTTTAAAATGTCTACACCCAGTCTGACATTTTCTCTGCTTCTCAGTCCTGGTCTCTAGGTGCTGTTTCCTCAGTTTACTTCTCTTCGTTTAGTCCCTTCTCCCAAAGTGTTCCCTGGAGATATCCATCCTTTCATTGGATAGGCAATTGTGGTGGTGGTAGCTGAAAACTTGCCTTCCAGTCCCAGAAATATTCTCACAATATATGTTTTGGGAATTAGACTCCTTTCTGAGGAGACAGACCAGGCTGCTGCCAAACAGAAGGCATCTCAGCATTCACTGGTGGTAATTTTCCATTGCAACCTCTCAAAACATCGGAAATTTCTTCTCTTTATACTTGACCTTGGTACCATGGACTTCCTTTTCAGCAAAATGCATGCTCAGTCATTTAGAGTATAAAGATGCTATGCTACATTCTGAGAAAATATCATATAATGTCAAACTATTTTATATAGAGGCTGTTAATTTATTAGCCCACAGTTCATTCACAGAATCTAGTTTAATGGAAAGAGGAAGTCTCTTCATACAGTTCTAAATAATCCCAACCCATTCACCCCCAAAGTGTATTGCTCACTCTTAATATCAGGCATTGGATTTATCATCAGAAACCTCATCACCTTGTAAGACTGGATCAGCCTTGGTGCCCCCACCTATCCAGTTCCCTCTGCCCTTCTGATTGGAAGGCAGAGATATGAACACTTCCCATTCCTCCATTTAAAGAGACCCCCCCAGATCAGCCGTCTCTTCATTTCCTTCTGTGATATTTCTCCATAATGCCTCATTGCCATCCTTCCGCAGACCCCCTTTCAGTTTCCTGTTGTTTGTTGTCTCCTACCATTAGACTATCAGCTCCTTGAGCACAGAAGCTGCTTTTTTTTTTCCTATTTGTATCCTCAGGACCTATACAGTGTCTGGCACATAGTAGGTGCTTAATAAATGCTTATTGACTCATCTAACTGATTTAGTCCTTTCAGATCAACAATAATTTATTGAGTAACTATTGTGTGTCAGGCACTCCACTAAGTACTAACTCGTTTTTTTTGCCAGCCTCTACCTATAAGCATTTCATTTCAGGTTGAATCTGTTCTGCCTCAAACCATTTGAACTTAACCTGGTGATTTTCTTCTATTACTCAAATAACATGAATTCTACATAAACTCTATGTAATCGTGAATTCTGTATGACATCTTTTTGATAAGTGGACCTTTCCCAGAGGGCTTTTGCCTGGGAAAATAATCGTTTCAGTGGTACCTTTAGGGGCTCCCCTCACTTCTGAACTTCATTCCCCCAAAGCTACCTAAGGTTTAAGGAAATTTTAGGTTAGCTTCTGCTCAAAAACCATTTCTCTTGAGTCCTCAGTGATGTTTCTTTTACCAAACCAAATGGGAGAACTTTAATTCAAAGCAAAAAAAAAAAGTTACTGAAATGTAATGGAACTAATGATAAGAAAATCTTCCCTCGTGTACAATGAGGTACAGTCTCATAGATATGGATTTCATTTGTGGGAATTTAACAGCTTGATATGTTAGGAAGGGCATTGGCTTTGGAATCAGAAGTAGATTAAACCCCTTCCTCTCATATTTACTATCTATATTACTTTAGTCAAGTCATATAATCTCTTAGGATCCCATTGGTAAAATGAAAGCCCCTTCTATCTCTATTTAATGATGTTAGGGATGGGAATAAGTGACTTGAGAGATAGGTCAGGGCACACCTATGAGAAGCAACATGGTTCTCTAGAAAAGGTTAGGGTCTTAGAGTGAGTAGAGACCTGAATTCAGATCTCACATCTGGCACTTACTAACTTGGTTAATGTAGTAAATCATTTCAGCTTCTTTAAATCTTTATCTGGGGTCTCTTTTTTTTCTCTCCTTAGAGGAAAACTCAATTAATTTCTGCAAACATTGACTAAGCAGGTACTTTACTTAAGATACTGTGTGAGAAGCTGGAGGTTACAGACATAAAAATGGAAAATGGACAGTAACTGCCTAGAGCATCTGGGGAGACTCATGGAAGAGGTAGCACCTGGGTTGAACCTTCAAGAAAAAGTTTGGATCAAGTTCTTAACCTTTTTGTGTCATGAACCCTTTTCTCAGTGTGGTGAAATTTATGAATTCTTCCTCAGAATAATGTTTATAAATGCATAAAATGAAATATATACATTGCTAAGGAAATAAATTATATTAAAATTCAGTTTTTGAAATTTTTTTTTTAAAAAGTTCATGGACCCCAGATTTAAAGTCCCTGATCTAGAGAGTTGGCATACAGAAAATTCAGATAAAAAACAATTACTTAAGAAACTTTTATCAGGCTGCTATTACATTTCGAACCTCTAGCTCTGTCTTCTGTTAAACCTTTTAAGAAATACTAATAAAGCAGACTTGAATGACTTGGCCATCTAATTTGGCCTGCCTAGCTGGGTTGGAGACCCATATCTTTGTTTATCTCTGTATCTCTTTTTTCAGTTGAAGAGGTGGGGTTGAACTATACTCTCCATCCCTTCCACTTCTGTGCACTTTGTCATAGGAGCTTCATGTAAACTCTGTCTTCCTCTTATAGTCTTATTTACACTTAGCAGACTTCAGTATGAAATATATGCATTTTCTCTTTGAAACATCCCATCCTCAATTTTATTCCAATTTTCCTCAGGCTTCTCCATATTTCTCCCACACTCCTCTTTTCATATGGTCATTTCTTGCAGTTGCTGCACTCTATTGCTACAGTTCCATAATGGGAGTGAGAATGGAAGTTGATAATAGAACTAAGAAGTGGAGAGGTATAGGATGAGGCATTTTTAAAAGTTGTTGCTGGTTTTTCATGACTAGATGATCAAGCTACAAGAGTGACAAACTACAAAGACTGAGTGTTCCTGAACATAGAATAGTGCTATAATAAAGTAAAATATATAGTAGATTTAATGATAATAACTTAATTGGGTTAAAAAATTTAATAATAAATTTTATATATTAATATAGCAATATTGTTCATTATTAATGTAACATATTCACATCTATTATTATAATTAACATGACAGTAATTATTATACTAATATAATTTAATTATTTTAACTCAATTAATATAATAACATATTTGAGTGTATATGTGTAAATGTACACATATATGAACATTATTGTGATAATAATGTAGCACATATGCTCTGGCCCTACCCCTTCAGGACCAGACTGCTAAATCTCCCCCTCAGGGTTCTAGGGTATTGTGAGGAGTTTGGAGCATCTCTCTTCTCTAATGCCATCAGCTCAAGCCCCCACTGGTGATACCCCATTTGTTAGGGGCTTAATAATGACCCAACTTATATTTAGCTACCTAATATCAGATTAGCTCTTTACAAAGGAATATTTACTTCAAAGAAATAACAATATCCAACAAAACATTTCCCCCAGTCCCTTGGAAGCAAAATGCCCCTTATACCACTTTGTGAGAGAGAGTGAGAATCACAACTTAGCTTAATCAGTTTCTACATGGTATTCGTCCCATCAAATGTATACCCAGAGATGACATGGCTGCTGTTTTTTACTGGCCTGGGGGCCTGAAGGTCACTCCAGATGACTGATTTCTCCATGCTTCTCAAGGAATCAGTGTGAGACTGGCTACAATATTTGGGGCAGACTCTTATGGCTCATGCTTCTGGCCATGAAGCTCTCAAAAGACTCCGCTCCCTGTACCTAGAATACTAAGGACCCGAGTCCATTTCACAGAGGGGCAGATGGCCTTGGGAAGAAGAGAGAAGGTCCCATGGTTCTTCTCTTTAGTGGTTCCCTCACTGGAAACCATGAGTAAAGAAGCCACTTCACTCCCTCAGACACCAGTAGTGCAAAGAAAAGTGGCCAGAGCTGATTCAGGCCCTTTAGAAGATGCCAATAATTACTGTCAAGCAGCCAATGGAAAAATACTCCTCCCAATATGTGGTAGGCCAACCAGAGCCAGTTATGAGATATCCACATATGCAAAATAGAGGGGCGGGGAATCTTTTTATATCTCTTCTTTGGGGCCATACTTATTCTTTATAACTTTGCAATGTTCATTTTTCATTGTTTTGTGGATGTTAGTCTTTCATTCACATTTTTTAGTCATCCTGTACGTATTCTTGGCTCTGATTACTTCACGATGCATCAATCTTTCCATATTTCATAAGAATCATTGTTTCTTATAGCGCAGTAATATTCCATTACCTTCACTATGGACCACAATTTGTTTAGCCATTCCCTAACTGATAGGTACCACTTTGTTTCCAATTCTTTACTACCTTAGGGATTGCTATAAATATTTTGGCATACATAGGGATATACTTTATCATTGACCTCCTTGGGAGGTATATGCCTAGTAAGGAAATTTCTGGATCAAAGAACATGGACATATTAGTAATTTTATTTGCCTAAATTCATCGTTAGTCAGTATTTATTAAGTACCTATAGTGTGCAAGGTGCTATTCTTGATGAGGATTAACTGTAGATGATATCAGGGATATGGGCTGATTTCAACAGTGATTATAGACGTTAAAAAACTAACAATGGAATGAGAAAAGATATAAACATTTGGTTTGCCTGTGTAAAAGTCACATAACGTTGGTAGAGCTGTGAATTAATACAGTCATTTTGGAAAGCAATTTGGAATTATGCAAACACATGTAAAATCTTCAAGCTAGGTAGAGGTGACTATTAGCTCTTTTTCCTCCTGTTGTTAATTTCAGGGAACCTTTGACACTTTACCTGATATCCCTTTATTAATCTCTTCCAGAAATGAGCTTACCAGTTTTAGAGCACTAAGGAAGAACGCCCTAAATAGCTTTGAAAAATATCAGAGTAACTTGTCAAAGAAAATGATTTCTTTCCGTTGAAATCATAGCCTTTTGCCCTTGCTCTCCTGGTAGGGCACAAAGTTTCTGTTCTTTTTAAATCATCATTAATGTTTGCCACACCACCTGACAAGTAAGTCCCACATGTCTATGTGTGGTTTGATAAATGATTTGACCTTAGATGTTCATCAAAACTGACCATACCCCAACTACATTCCTCTTGTGTTTTCTTTCTGACCTGTTTCTGATGGTTACAGGTACTGGGAGTGGCAAGAAATATAAACAGCTGGTTCTGAATGCACAAGAAGGGCCCTGTGGGACAAACACAGTGGCAGTCCAACACTAAGTCTTTTGAACTGGGACTAGTTCTGCACTCTGGGGAAATAGAACACTGCTGAGCCAAATCCCTGGAAAATGTGTGAACATATGTGGTAGAGTTTTACTTTTTAAAAAAATTATTTCGGATTTGACTTTCCTGCTCCCATCCTTTCTTCCAAAAATATTTTGCCATCATTGATTCAGATCAGAAAGAGACCTTAGAGGATTCTAGTCTAACTTCTTTATTTTATATATTGGAGAAAACAGATTGAAGAGAAGCTGAGATTTACCTAAAATGACCCAGTTAACCCATGTCCTGTGATTCCAGACCCAGAGCTCTTTCTACTGTAGGTTTTGAGGCAGTATGATTTTGTGGAGTTTTAACTCATTTGGTATATACTTTAAAATGCCTAAAGGCTCACTTTATTGCCAAATGGGAGGATGCAGTGTGTAGTTAGGGAAAGCACATTTCTTTGCTTCAAAGGTGATTCTTCCTAATGTGCAGTGTGTTGTGCTGCCTCTGTTGCCAAGGAAAATAACATTCTTCCCAGGACTGTGTTATGGGACCAAATAAGGCAAATCTGGGGCACTTTGCAACTGAGTGGTGCAATGGATAGACTGATAGACCAGGAGTTAGGAAGACCTGAGTTCAAATCTAGCCTCAGACACTTACAAGTTATGTGATTCTGGGCAAGTCATTTAGCCACTATTTGCCTCAGTTTCCTCATCTATAAAATGGGGATGATAATAGCACCTACTTTCCAGGATTGTTGTAAGGGTGCTTAGCATGGTACCTGGCACATAGTAAATGCTATATAAATATTTATTTCAAGCCTGGAAAGATTTCCACGAACTCATGCATAGTGAAGTGAACAGAACCAGAAGAACGTTGTACACAGTAACAGCAATATTGTATGAAGAAGACCTGTGAATGACTTAGCTCTTCTCAGTAACAAAATGATCCAAGACAATCCCAAGGGACTAATGATGAAGCATACTATCCACCTCCAGAGGAAGAACTGGTATTGATTGAATACAGACTGAAGTATGCTATGTTTCACTTTTTTTCTTTCATTTGAATCTTCTTGTATAAAATGACTAATATGGAAATATAAACATAGTTGCATATATATATAGCCTGTATCTGATTCCTTATCTCAGGGAAAAGGGAAAGGAGAGAGGTATAGAATTTGAACTCAAAATTTTAAATAAAAATGTTAAAAATTTAGAGGAAAAGAAAAAAATATTTTGTTATTGCTTCATTATTATTATTTTACTTAGTTTCAGATATGATCAAGTATTTTGGCGATTGGCACCCACTGTTGTCACTAAGTGTGCTAAGGCTATAGGAATGCTGGATACAAGCATGTTTTTGTAACAGAAATAGGGATCGGTAAGAATAATGGTTCACATTTCCATAGTACTTCACACCTTACAAAGGACTTTCCTGAAAGATCAGTCACATTTAAAAGATAAAGAAATAGAGGTGCATAAAGGTTACTTTATTTCCCCACTTTCACGGGGCTAAATGGCAGTGTCTTTACATTCAAGTCTTTTGACTCTAAGACCAATGCTATGGCAGCTATACCATCCAGTTTATAAAAGAATGTGAGGAGAGTGGGATGCTGAATGCTTAGGAAGCAGGGCAACTTGAACAGACCAATCAGAAATCAGCACCATGATTGGTGCTAAAGAAATTTGTTACTGGACCAAAATCTAGCTCTTCGGACCTGGAGACAAAGACTATTTGACCTTAAAGGGCTGGGTCAAGGCTTGTTCCTACTGTGTGAAAGAATCCTCTTCTCAAGATTATACCCATGAAGAATATGTTCTCTGGTTGGGTTTGGGTCTGTCTTGAGGGTTTCAATATAACCTAAAATAGACAGAAGTAGCTCAGGTAGTGTTCTATAAACTACAGAATACTATGTAAATGCAAACTATTATTATTAATTATTATATGGAGAGGCTAACCCAGTCATTAGAACATGCATAATATACCAAGCCATGTGGAGACTTGGTGTACCTGCTTCCTGACATGTGAAATCCCTCCACTTCAGAACATTCACAAGTATTCTCTGATTATTTCTGTTAGCTTATTGGGTGATGATGGAAAGTCTTTTAATTGATAATTGATCCAGAATTGAGTGTGCATACAAAAGGCTTTAGCAGATAATTTCTCAGTCTCTTCCCTGGTATGAAAGAGGCAAGAACTGCTAGGAATTGCTGGTTGGGGATGTCTCTCTCCATTTTGGCTGCCATGTGACCATGAATGAATGGTACCTTTTGTGTGTGCGTGTGTGTGTGCGTGTGTGTGTGTGTGTGTATTTCATTCACCTCGAAGGACTGCCTCAAGCTAAAAGAGACCAGATTATGACATTGTGGACTTCAAATGGTCAGAAGACCTGTCAGAGATTCCACAAATGGATTTGGCTTGCAAAGTCTTCTTGTAGCCACAACATATGAATCCAGTGAGAGGACATCCCTGAGAAGTGTCTACCCTGCCAGGAGCCATTCCAGAGAAGCAAGGAATAATGTTCCCATCTAAAGGCTGTGTCACACCTAGAAGTGAAGGTGGAGTGGGCTTCTGTAGGGAAGAAAAGGCCTCTTAGACTCTTACCCCAGTTTCCCCACCCAAGGACTTAGAGGGTGTGGAGAAGGAGGAAGGAAAAGAACACTTTTCAGTCGTAGTTGATATTGCATTTCAATCTTTGCTACACCTTCTCAATAAATCTCTTTGTAAAATCTAACAGATATTAATTGATTAATTGGTATCAGAATGCACACTGGTAAGAAAATCTTCAGGATTATCCCTAAAATCCTGAGGAGAGGAGTATTCATTTGTCTTCTGCAGACCCTCCTGCCATTAAGAGTGGAGGTCAGGAGAGGGAGCACAGAGGAGGTGTGGTAATATTCTGAGAGGATTGGTTCTAGAGATTACTAGTTTTGTGACCCCTGGTAAATCATAGCCCCTAAATTTCATTTTCTTTATCTGTGAAATAAAGATAAGATTGCACAACAACCTTTAAAAGGTTGTTTTGAAGTAAAGCATTTTGTAAACCTTAATGCATTATATAGGGCTTCCCAAAAACCTTAGCCAAATTTTCAGTCTTAGGACACCTTGCATGAATGTGAACTTTAAGGGATTTCCTACACTGATGGAATCAGATTCTCACCTTGAAGGGTCAATGAGACAGTAATATATGATAAACCTGTGAGGCTGTATTAGGAAACAACCAATCAATCCACAAGCATTTATGAAGTGACTGCAAAGTTCAAGGCACTATGGTACGTAGTAAGGATGCTAATAAAAATACAATATAGTCTAACTATACTCAAGAAGTTTATATTCTACTGGAAATCAGGGGACTTTAATTCAAATCCCATTGCTTCCATTTCCTTTCTGTGTGACTTTGGTAAAGTCACAACCTCTCTGAGTCTCAATTTCTTTATCTACAAACGAGGAGTTGGGGGAGGTGACTTCTAAAGTCACTGTCAATCCTAAATCTATGTGTGGTTCTCTGTTCTGCGCTAAATATAAATGAAAAACAAGACACCTTCCCCCCCCCCCCGCAGTTGGGCAATAGAATTAGATTCCGGAAGAAAACCAGCCATTCTTTGCTTCTTTCATTCCTTACTAGCTAGAGGCACCACAGTGTGGGGCCATGTGGGCGCCAGAGAAGTGTGGCATAATCAGTCAGGGCTACATGTCTTTTGTAACTTCCTGTTTGTGCCAGCTCAGGGCAGCTGGACCCAGAACAAGAAATAGCTCCCTTGCAAAAAAGAGGGAGTTACTTAACTTTAGAGGACACAGACCTTTGCTGCAAGAGGATATTATAGGCTATGTACATTTTTTTCTTTTGCTGTTGTTTTTTTTTTTGCACAAGAAACTGCAATTCTGTTATGTACAAGTTTCTTTTAAATATATAATCAAGTTACCATGTAAATTTCATTTTTTCCTCTTCCCTTGCCTGTAATTGCCTGTTCCTCTTATTCTCTTAACTGGTTCTCGAGAAAAGTACCTATCAGTCACAGTCTCTTGGTGTCACATGACTTCATCCAAAATTGAAAGACGGGAAATGGAAAGTGTTGGCCCATGACTTATTCTTTGACTAAATGCGGTGTTCCTTCAGATATAAGAGGTAGCTTCATATTTACTGCCAATTAACTCCTCCAAGTTCTATCCCCACTGAGTTCCTCAAACCTTTCTTGGAAATTTGAGAATGACATTTTTAATTGAATCACATGTGCCTCAAAGCCTCTGAGAACTTGAACAAAGATCAGGAAACAAAAAAGTTGCTGTAAGTACATTACAAAAAATTAAATATACATTTTAAAATTATCTATTACATCCTAAGGGACTGAGGTACAGTCAAGATAATTAAAATGCAATGTTAATGAGCAATGTGATGAAAAATCACTAAATGGGAAAATAAGGGGCTGATATAAATCCCACCTCTGCTCGACTGAATTTAACTCACTTCAATTCAACAAGCATCAAACATCTACTAGGTGCCTGCTAGGTAAGCCTTAGGAAATGCCTAGTAATGAATGAACTAAAAATACAATCTCAAGTTAATGGAATACATAATTAATGTCACTCCGTTGTTCTCCATTGCTTTGTTTTACACTTTCCTTTTTAGAATGTCTTCCTAATTTTGTGCCTGTGTATCATCAAATATTTGAGCAGAGAAGAAACTCAAGGGTATATTTACTGTTATTATTATTATTTTATATGCACTATCACAATAGAAAATATTGGCCAAAAAAAAGGGAAAGAGAACAAAAATGAGGTGCAGGTTTTTAGAAAGCTGATAGTTCTGTAGTGCTTTAACGTATGGAAAACACCTTTTACACACTATTTCATTTGATGGTCCTACTGGCTTTATGAAGTAGGTGCCATTAACATCATCTCCATTCCACTGATTAGGAAATTGGGGCTCAAGGAGTTGACCTGAGTTGTCCAGGGTCACTCAGCTAAGTCAGTGTTTGAATCAAGGTCTACGTGAATCCTAGTTCAGTACCCTCTCAACAAGACTAAAGCCAAAAAGCACCAGCTGTCTATGCAACAATGGGCAAATAGCTTCACCTCTTTGGGCCCCAAGTTTCCTCATCTGCAAAATTAAGAGATTGTACTCAATGTCCTTTTAAGTTCTCTTCCCAGTCTAAGAATCTACAAAATGAATTCTATTCATGTTATGTTCCTTTGAGTGTGGCTACCTAGCCCAGCACATAATATTTATCTTGTCTGACTCACCGGGGCAACTCAGTACTGCCATTTGAGTCGCCAGTGAATCAGGCTGAAAGAACATTTCCATTCTGGTCCTTTTGGTTAATGCTCTGTCTCAAACTCAGTGAGGGTTTCGGTGATAACACACGCTATTCCTTCTTAGTTTCTTGCTATAAGTGAAACTTCACGTTTAACTCCAGGTTCATCAGTGAGCAGTTTTGTTTTGGTGCCTAATTTAACAATGACGGCATTGCATTTTTTTCTTACTTAATGATAGTAGGGAGCACTTTGTTAGGTCTTTCCCTTCAAACTCTCTCTTAATTCAGAGTTCTACACTATGCTATCTTTCCTGTCTGAAGGATTGCTGCATTTAGTCAATGAGAGGGAATGGAGGGAAAAAAAATCTAATATAGTTCTTCCTAATATGATAATATGTTATTAATATGCCCTTGGTAATATGCTGATTCCAGGAAGCACCCACTATATAGCCCTTATTAATAGGCTAATATGCTACTAATATGCTACTGATTCTAGGTCCTTTTCTTCTAAGACAGGCTTTCTTCACAGAATTGGACTTAGGCTCAGAAGATGGAGAAGCAAATTGATTATCAGCTCAAAGGGAAATTCCATGATCAGAGAGCCTATGTGGTGAAATCCTCTGGATAAATAATGCTATTGTAGGTTAAATCAAGGATTCTTAACCTAGTGCCTCTTAGGAATCCTTAGGAATAGATTTCTTAGGAAACTTAGGAATAGATTTCAAAGGATTCATAGTCTTGGATAAGAAACAGTATTACATTTTCATTTTTGCTAATATCTAGTTGAAATTTATCATTTTCTCTAATTTACTAAAAAAAATTCTGAAAAGGGGTCTAGAGACTTCACTGGACTGTGAGAAAGGTTTAATGATACTAAAAGTTAAGAATCCATAGGTGAAAGGAAGATTCCTTTATGGGCAGGAGCAAGTGGTCATTTTTTGATCTTAGTCTCTTCCATGAGACTTAGCTAAAAGGTAATTATCCACTGAAGTCTGAAGGTGAGAACTGTGGAGTCACACTGACCTTATAGTAATACACAGTAGTCCGCCTAAAGGTAATAATATAAAAGGCAGAAGATAAGGTTCCTCCCTTACCCCCAAATAAATTGCCTCATTAGCCTGAAGTTCCACCATGAAAGAATTTTTTATTTTTGTAGTGGGAAAAGTGCTCTGAAAACCTTTTGTTATAGGATCATTGATTTAGGGCAGTTGGAGACCTCAGAAACCATCTAGTAGGGCACCTCCCCCACTTCCATTTTATAGGTAAAGGAACAGAGATGTAGGAAAGTTGTTACTTGTCCAAGATCACACCCATTTATAATCATTAGAGGTGGTATTTGAGCTCAACTCCTCTGACTCAATCCATATTCTTTTCCAATAAAATGCAAGTAACTGGAAGTAGGTAATACAGCCTCAGTCCCTTATGTTGGGAATGCATTCCCTCCTTATTACACTTGTCCGAGTCCTGGTCTTTTCTTCAGTCATCAGTCAATCAATAAGCATTTTGTTAAATGCCTACTTTGTGCCAGGCACATTGCCAGGCACTGGGGTTACAAAAGTAAAAATGAATCTACCCTCAAGGAGCTAATCATCTAACCATCTCAGGTGCCACCACTTTCCCCTCAGAACCTTCCCTGATCCCCTATCTTTAAATACTTCTCAGATAACTTCAGTAGTCCAAGGAATCTGTGATCTCACAGATGTGGGTGTTCCTTTCCTCCACTGGTCTATCCAGTGCAACTCTTGTTCATATCCTTTCATTAGTTGACTACAGACTAAATGCCCAATGTGGCCAGTGGTTGGAGTCTGCTTTGACTTTTCTTGATATTTATACTCATTTATTTATACTTATATATACATATTTATACTTACTTGTATCCATATTGCATTCCTTGAGGAGAATATAAGCTCCTTGAGGGTAGAGCCTATTTGTCTTTTTATCCAGAAAACTTCAAATAATACTGGCCCAAAACAGTTACCTCACAACTGTTTATTGAATTGAATGACTTGTGAGGATCAGTTCCCTATGAAAATTAGGGGCTTCTAGGAGAAAATCTCAGAGGAATTTTGTCTACTTCAGTTTTGCTCAGGTCACTTTGAAGTGAAGGGATAGATGGCTCTAGCCACAGAAATCACTGAGTAGAATTTGGTGTCAGGTGGTTTTGACTTTTTATTCAGCATCTGGTCTTTCAGTGGTAAAGGGGGTAAGGGGCAGAAGGCAGGGGAAATAAGGCATAGTGATTGCTTCATCTTGGCTCTCCTTTGTAAATAAGACTTTTGGCCTCTTTTCTCTTACTCTGTCTTCATAGAAACTCTTTTGGACCCACCAATAACTTAACTCCTGCATGTTGATTCTAAGGACCACATCTGGGAGAGCAAGTTTGGTAAAAAAAAAACAAACCAAAAACCTCCTGGATCATAGTTCAGAGAAATGAGGCTTCCTGTTTTGTTTTTTTTCCAAAATGCCAATTTTCCAAACCCTTTTTATTTTCATACTGACTCCAGAAGCTTGGTTTTTATAACTTGGCTAAGACATTTTGTACCAGGTCATTGAATCTAAGAATGAGCACACTAGAGAGCCTTCCACAAAGTGAAATGGGTCCCTTTAGTCTGCCTAGCTCATTGAAGTACCAGACCTTGTGGACTAAGTTCTTCTGTTGTATTTACGTAAACCCCCTAAAAGGAACAGTGTTTAATTTTTAAGTGCACCATAGGTAGGGTTATACTGGTAAATATTTAACAACTGGTTCTGTGGGGAAAATATGTACTCTGGTCATACTTTTTAAGTTTAATACGTATTATTAATATTTCTCCATCACTTTCTTAAGTCTAGACAGTCAACAAAAACAAATCATGTCCTTTGTCACTTTCAAAGATGTAAATGCTCACACTGAATGAAAATTTAACAATCAGCTTTCTGAATGAGCTAACACATGCCCAATTGCAGATTATGGGTCATAGGAAACAAATGATAAAGTGGATGAGCAGGTTTCCTGTCCACATTTGTAAATATCTGCAATATTTACCCTCAGAAGATATTCATTATCTTTTTATTGGCCATTAGTTGTAGAGAAGAAAATAAATCCAGTACAAAGTGTGCTGGTTAGGTGGACAGATGTCCTAGGCAAGAGGGAATGTCCATGTTTCATTGATGTCCTATAGTTCTTGTGGGTGTGGAAGAAATAGTTATCAAAAGAATGGGAGAAATACATATGGTTGAACTTTATGTCTCATTTTTTATGATGGTGAAATAATATCTCTTCTGCCTAAATATTGTGAAGGTGAACCTAATGGTGAATTGCTTATTTCCCCTAAAGATACAGAGTTGGAGAATGTGGAGAAGATAATTAACTGGGCCTTGAATGTATTGAAGGTTCTGTTCTTTTGATATAAAGAGGGTGTTACTGACCCACTGTCCATCCCTGGGCAAGAGAGAGCCCTTTGGGCTGGCTGGGTCATTTCTAGGGAGATGTGGGACTCAGAGTCATCTCTGGGGCACTATACTCCACAAATATTTACTAAGTACTTACTATGTGCCAGTCATTGTGCCAAGCACCAAGTGTACAAAGAAAGGTAAAAGCCAGGGAGATAACCTGTACAAACAAGATACATATACATAAATTAGAGGTAATCAATGGAGGGAAAGGCTTCTTGGAGAAGGTGTGATTTTAGCTGGAACTTGAAGGAAGACAAGGAATCTAGGAGAAGAGATGAGGAGGGAAAGAATTTGAGGCATGGAGGGTAGCAAGTGAAAATGTACAGAGTCAGCAGATAGAGAGGTATGTTTAAGGACAATAACTGAATTGCAGAGTTTGTTGGGGTAAGGTATGAGAAGACTGAAAAAGTGGGAGGGGGCCAGGTCTTTGAATATTTTATATTTGATCCTAGAGGTGATAGAGAGCCATTGGAGTTTGTTGAGTAGGAGGAAGACACAATCACAAGATCGGTGATTTAGAAAGATCAGTTTGACAGATAAATGGAGGATGGACTCCAGGGAGATATTATTTGGGGAGACTAACCAGTAAGCTATGGTAATAGTCTGAGTGTGAATGAAAGGTCTGCATCAAAGTGGTGACAGTGTCAGGAGAGGGCGAAGGAGGGAGCGCACATTCTGTGTTTTCTTCTTCCCTCTAATGAGTTTTTATAAAAGAATGTTATGGAAATGCTTGTTTTATTTCTTAAGTTCAGAATAAAATAAACAAAATTTTTAAAAAATAAATAAAGGAAGTCACCATCTTTTACTGCAACACAATGGTGGAATTCAAGACTTAAACTGGCTTCCATGTACATTGTGGTATAACAGAGGCTTGGTTGAGAAGCAGCATGGAGGAGATAGAGAGCTGGCTTTGGAGGCATGTGGATCTGGGTTCAAGTCCTGTCTCCAACACATGCTATCTGTGAGACCCGGGACAAGTCGCTTAACCCTTCAATGGTCCAGGCATTCTCTAAGATTATAGATTATAGAAGTTACTGATTTGCAATAGTGGAGAGAATTTCTGCCTTGGGAGCACAGACCTACTTGAACAGATGAAACCATAAGTCTGACCAGAGGAAAAATTGTGACAGAATTCTGAACCAAAATCTTCGTATCAAATAAATGATGTATGTGATAAATAGATCACAAAAGCTAGAAATAATAAACATCTATAATATAAATGTTAAAATTATGCTCCAGACCCTACCAAATGTATCTAATTAAAGGGGACAAATTGTTTATATTAGGTCCCATTTTCTGTAACTCTACTATATCACAAATTTGTCCCTAAAATAGACATAATGAATATTACTAGTAATAATTTTGTTTGTTGCCTTAACTTAGAAGGGCCTTCAGTAATGACCTAGATGCCTCAGGTCTCTAGACTAAAACTGTCCAAGGAGGTTTGAGCTGATACCTTTTTTTCTTGATTAATTTTCCTGTAGTTAGAACATCTTCTATAGTAAGGCATTCAAAGTCATTCTAATAACTTTGGAGCTAACTCAGAGGTCCATTGTAGATACTCAATATGGGATGATTATGGTGTTTTTCTACCTGAAATATACTTTTAAAAGGAAAGTCTGATAAAACCTTTCTCTCTTCTCTCTTGTATCCTTCCCTTATTCAAAGCTACAAATAAAACGGTAGCTTTTCAGTATTAGACCAGCAAAAGGAGTCCCAGGAAATAATGCCATGAAATCATTCTGCCTGACATTTTCCTGATAGCTGCTGGAACACTTTGTGCTACCTCAGTAAGCTAGAAAAATAATGATTAGCTCATGAGTCTGAATGTATTGGAAGGAATTTCAAAACATTTCTCACATAGTTTTTATAAGAGGCACAAGACAAGCCTTTTGTTTGTCAGGCAGTAGGCTGTCCTGTGTTCATGTATTAGCAGACCTGACAGAATGAGCAGATCAAGTCAGTGAACATTTGAATCACAGAACTCACAGCTGGAAAGGGCCTCAGAGGCCACCAGGTCTAACCTAGATCTGAATACCCATCCCTTTGTCAACATCTCTGACAAGTAGGCATCTTACCTCTGAGAAAGAGGAAAATGCCATTCCATCACACTCTTTCCACCAGTCACTTTTCTTGAGTCTGACCCATGGGTACCTCTTCTCTCTTAGTCAATCAGATGCTAAGTCCTGTGATTTCAACCTTCCCAACACCCCTCTTCTTTCCTCTGACCGCCACCAGGTCCTCTTCAAACCTAGACTGTTGCAATAGTCTACTAATTGGTCTGCCTGGCACAGATCTCTCCTCTCTCCAATTCAGCCTCTACTCATTGTCAAACTGATCTTTCCAAAGCGTAGGTTGGACTATGTGATATTCCTACCCCCTTATCCCCATATAATCAACTGGTTTTTTATCACTTCTAAGATCAAATATAAAATCCTCTGTCATTCAAAATCCTGCTTGAGCCCTAATGTGTAAAAGGTTTTCTTATACCTTATTTATTAACCTTACTCTCCCCATGCCTCCCCAAACCCCATGTACCCTGTCTTGCAGTGATATGATTCTCTTTATTCTTCCTTGAATAGGACACTATTTACTGACTGCATTTTCACTGGTTGCCCCACATTCCTGGAATTGTCCCCTAGAATTGTCTCCGGCTTCATCTCTGCTTCCTGGCTTCCTTCAAGTCCCAGCCAAAATCCTATCTCGTTCAAAATGCCTTTCCTCATCATCTTTAATGCTAGCGTCTTCCCTCTGTTGATTATCTTGAATTTATCCCATTTGTCAATCTTGCTTGGTCATGCTGTTTGCATGTCAACTCCTATATTAGATTGTGAGCTCCTTGAGAATAAAGACTGTTTTTTCCTATTTTTGTATCTCCAGCACTTTACATAATGCTTGGCATATATTAGATGCGTAAAAAAATCCTACTTGACCGACTGACTAATTGAAGAGGAGGAGCCTGTGAATTTTTTCCTTACAACAAGCCTAAATGTGCCTCTTTGCTTCTAGTTTTTATTTCTGGTACTAAGCAGGAGAAGTCAAATCTCAACTCCTCAAATAGTTTACTATAGTTATCTTTTATTCCTTGGATCTTTAATGGATACCTCTAAGGCATGGTCTCTAGTGCCACTACTGTCCACAGTGGACTTGCTGCCTTGATTGTCAGTGTCTTTTTGGACATGATAACTTGCATTGAACACATCACAAATATTGTCTGATCACGGCAGAAGGCAGGTAGTACGTTGTTGGATACCATGTTTCTTAATGTAACCAAAGATCTCATAAACTTTTTTTGGTTGTCATATTACACTGCTATCTCTTATTGAGTTTGTAGTACCCTAAAATTCTCATCCTTATCACATAAAATATTGTCAGGCCATAAGGCCTCATCCTGTACTCACAACATTTATTTTTTTAACCTAAGGGTAGAACTTCAAATTCATCCTGATCAGATTTCATATCATACGATTCAGAAGTTCCCAAACTTATTTGGCTTACTGCCTCTTTTCAAAAATAATTACAATGCCCCGCCCCCGCCGGGGTTAGGTTAGGTTAACCCTTATTTTTATTTAGTGGCCCCCCAATTCCACCAGAAGATCGTTCCAGCACCCCCAAGGGGAGGTATTGTCCACTTTGGGGACCTATGTTTTGGATCCTATTTCTTCCTGGTTTGTATCATCTACAAATTTGTTGAGCATGCCATCTCTGAATGATAGAACTCAGGGACAAACTTACTGGCTTACAGTTTGAAGACTAAACCCTTTACCCTTTTTTGAAAGTTGGTAAACCATTTTTCCTTTACCATTTCTGCAACATATCTCCCATTCTCTGCAGTTTTTCCAAGGTCAGGGGAAGCTCCTCTGCAAAGATATCTGCTGTCATTCCTCTCCCCTCCCTCCACTCCACCCCACCCCTCTAGAATGTAGTTTTTATATGGGCCTGATAATTTAAAGTTTTTGAGGGTAGCTAGGTGAAATTATTCACATTATTCCCATCACCTTTTGAAGAATGAAATTAACATTAAGTGAAGCAAAAAATTTATTAGCGAGTCTGATTTTATCAGAGAGCTAAAACAGATTTTCAAGTATTTGTCATCACTACAATTTCATGCCTTACTAATAGGTTTGTGATTTTTCCCTAAACTCCTCATCTAATTTTTCCTTATGCCTAGGTGGTCTGTAGTATACTTCTGTGATAATCACTTTTACTTCTTCCTGCATTGATTTTCATCCAGTGCTTTCCATCATACTTCTCCCTCCCATTCCTAGGTTTTCTTGCAAAAATATACATTTTTATCATTTAATACTTCCAGATTGGAGACAGAGATACTAATATACTATTGTTAGAGACACAAATTAGTTCTGCTGCTCTGGAAATAATTCAAAACTATGCCACAAAAGTGATTAAACTTCATGCCCTTTGAAAAGATTGTATATATGCCAAAATATTTGTATCAATGCTTTTTGTGGGAGGACAAAATTAGAAACAAAAGAGCCATTGGGGAATAGTTGAAGAAATTATGGTACGTGAGTGCGTAAAATATTGGTATACTGCAAGAAATGACAAATGTGAAAAATTCAGAGAAACTTGTAAAGAGCTGAATGTTATATTCACAGTAACTGCAATAATGTAAAGGAAACCAGGACTAAAAGATATCAGAGTTCGGATCAATGCACCTGACTCTAGAGTGCTGCTGCTAAAGCAAAGACCCCTCCCTTCAGGAGAGAGATGGGACAAGCATGGAATGAAACATATGCAGTTAGACATGGTCAACAGGTCAGTTTGTTTTGCTTATATGAACTTTTTTTGGTTGCAAAAGAAAATTCTGTTCTAGGTGAATGGGGTTATTGGAAAATAGTAGCAGTAGTATGCCAAAGAAGCAGGAATGATAAAACATAATACTCAGTGGCTTTTTCTTCATTCATTTCCCTTTGAGTTCATATGCCAGTCTCACTTCCCATCCCCCCAAATCTCAGTCTAGTTTATCTGCTTGCCTTAGTATTTCTGGCCCACCTCATTGACCGTGCTTTGTGCATTTGTGGATAGGCTATAGATTTCATGGTTGTTTATCCTCTGAGTTACTGCTCTCTTGTGAATTTCTCTTTGCTTCTACTGCACTTCTTTTATCTTTTTTATAGGTTCCTTTTCACAGTACCTGACTTGGCAGATGTGTTTGGGGAATTTTCTCCATGTTCTTTTGTTTTGTTTTTTTTTTAGTCTAGAGTTTCTTTGTTCAGATTTAAAAGACTCCATGAAGAAATATTTTTACCAGCTCTCTTTAGGTACATTCTATCCCTGGCCAAGAGCCCTTCATTGCTATATTTTAAACAGTGGGCCAGGAATCCAAATCCCTGTCCCAGACACCAGATCTTTAATCAACTCTTTATTTCCTGAATCTTTTTCTTCCAAAGCTCTACTTTCAGGTGTTAGCAGTGATGAAAACATTACCCATTACCCTAAATTCCTAAATTTCTTCCTCTGGTCTTTATAATTCTTAGCAACAATTTCCAGATTCCTTCTGGTGCTATCTTTTGTCTTCATGTGAATCAGGTCGCAAGACTTGAGGGATCTTAGGCATCTCTCTGAGGCAGGTAGATGACAGAACAGATAGGGCATGGCCCTGCCATCAGGAAGATCTGAATTCAAAGGCAACCTCACACCAGCTATGGGACCTTGGACAAGTCATTCTCCATTTGCCTCAGTTTCCTCAACTGTAAAACGGAGATGATAATAATACCTCCTAGGGTTGGTGTGAGGACCAAATGAGATAATATTGGTAAATCCTTTAGCATAATGCCTGGAATATTTTGTTTGTTTTGTTCAATCATTTTAGTTGTATCCAATCTCTATGACCTCATTTGGGGTTTTCTTGGGAAAGATACTGGAGTGGTTTGCCATTTCTTTCTCCAGCTCATTTTACAGATAAGGAAACTGAGGCAAACACAGTTAAGTGATACTCAGGAGGGAGCATGAATTGACCATATGTATTTCTAAACAATTGTAGCATCTGCTGTTGGAGCTGCCTTCTCTTCTTCAGCTTGCTGTCCCTACCTTTGCCCTCCCTCTGAGTTCCTTTGGTCTCTAACCACTGGAAGTCAAGGAGTTTCCCAAGAGAATTTTTTCATCCATATTTTTAAGGTCTCTTTCCCTTATATTCTGATCTGTTGTGCTCTTTTGTGCTCAGACATATACCTTAATTTATCTATCTATCCATGCATCTAGTTATTTTCTCAGTTATTCATTTTCTCACATTATTCATTTTCAATTATCCATTCATTCATTTTAAATTATTTTTTATTTATTCATTTCTCTCTCACTCTCTGCATCTATCTGTCCCTGTCTGTCTGTCTCTTTCATAAAAGTGCACTTCACTGTCCTGTCCCCAGAAACTATTTAGGCCAGGACTCAATGCACAACCAGAACTTCCCAGCTCAGTATTTGGCCTGGCACTAAATGAGTCACCTCCCTTTCTCCTCCCCCTCACTTCTCTCTCCACATTCACTGATGCCTCTCTTTGCCCACTCTTTTTCAGACTCTCCTGACCCTCCCCAACCAGTTTCCAAAACAAAGGCCCCCGTCAGCCTCCTTGTCTCTGCACAAAATTACCTTTAGGTCCACATTCCTTCCTTCACACACCCACACCCACATCACTTTCCATCTTCCAAAATGACCAACTTCAAGCCCTGAGGCTAATTCCTGATGCTCTTAAGTAAGCCACGGAATATCTAGTAGCTGCCAGCCCATGCATTCAGACAACCTTGTGCACACAGCTACTTTTCCTTTCTATGAATGCCCCCCAAAGTATCGTGAACTTCTGATACACAGTGCATAAAAAAGCATTATGCAGTATGCTTTAATAGTGGGAATAAATAGTGCTAGATTTAGGGTCAAAAGACCTGGGTTCAAGTTCTTCATTTGCCATTTACTAGCTGTGTGACTGTGGGCAAGTCAGGGAAACTTTCTGAACCTTAGTTTGTTCATCTATAAAACAGCAATCTAAAACAAAGTTGTTGTGAGGAACATGCTTCTGAAGGCTTATTGTAAATGGTAAGTTATTATGGCTTCCTGGCATCTCTCATTGATTTGAGGCATCATTTAAATCTTTTTATTATTTAACATATACAGTGTATACAGTGGCTGAGGTAGAAGGTATTTGACTGAGAAGGAGAAATAGCTATCTCTCTGATTATCTTCCCCCAGACTCTTTCCCAGCTCCCTCCTTCAGGGGAGACTCTCCCCAACAGCTTCAATCCTAAGGGGAAGGAAAAGTTAGCCCCAGTGTCTTCCTTCCAAAGCTTCTCATTATCAAACTATATACCACTGACTTATTTGTGCCCAGAGTAATCCATGACAATCTGAATTCACATGGTTTTGGGGAAGTTGTGATAATACTTATCAATACAATCTCTTAGTTTTGTTTTGAACCCTCAGCTAGAGAATCCCCAGCAACTGAGTGTTTCCTTCTCTTTAAAAGTAGCTGACCATAACCTCCTTCTCATCTGATTTTGAACAGAAGAAATACATACAGATCAATACTGCATTGGGCTCACCACTGTTTTATCTTATTGTTGTCTTTTTAGAGACAGTGAAATGCAAATTAAAAAGAAACAGATAAGCTTTGGAACAGATCCTCTAGCTGGGAGGGCAAGGGGAGTTTTTGGTTCCTGACAAACAGGGACAGCTCCAGTTTTTCCCTGCAGTGGTTCTATGCCTGGTGATTCCTTTTCTGCCATCCGATGGCAGCAACAGTAACAGTAGTTGGGGCATTCAGCCCCAGGAGTTTCTCCTTGTCCTTGGTTGTAGAAGTGGTGACTGGTGGGTGGCAGCCTCTTTACCTCCACACACAGTGGCAGGGGAGATTTCTTGTTTGTTGTGGTGACAATGTGATGGAGACCCTCAATCAACACTCAGCTTGCTTGTAGCCTTCGTCCTTTCAAGAGATTTCAGTCATGTGCCCCCTTTCCTCTGCATCTAGTGTGGAAGAAGAAAGAGACTGAGAGTCAGCGGGCCTCCAGTTCTCTGCCCCATTATATTCAGATACCCTGCTTCTTTAGTATAAGGATGGGGTCTCCAGTAAATTTGTAGCCCTCCACAGCTCCAAGGACAGTGCCTTTATCAACTGTTGGTGCTCAATTAAAGCACAGCATCTGGCATATAATAGGTGCTATATAAATGCTCTTTCCCTTCTCTTCTTCCCTTCGATAAATATTTATTATTTGTTTTTAATTTGTTTAGTGTAAACAGCTTGCTTATTGTGCTGGTTGATTTAACATGAAGATTACAGTCAACATTCATCTTTGATCCAAATTGTAGGTATGGCCCAAGACAAACTTTCTGGTGATGATCCTTCTGTGCTCAGACCCAATTCAAATTACACTTCTGATCACACTCCTACATCATACTACCTTGATATGAAAATAGCAGATTTTTTCTGGAGGATTAAGACCCTCCCTCCCCCATTCCATCCATGACAGATTCCTCCTTGGGACCAGATTCCTAAAGCATAATTACCCAAAGCCTTCCCTCCAATCTGGACACCATCATAATCCTCCCAGTGGCCCAAGTTCACCATTTGGGAGTCATCTTTCCCCTTTCTTTTTCTCACTCCTCACATCCAATCAGTTGCCAAGTTTTGTGGTTTCTATCTCACGACATCTCTCCCATTCATTCTTTTCTCTCCCTTCATACAGCCATCAAACTAGCTTAGGCCCTCATTGCTTTTTTTTTTCCGTGGGAATAAATTCTTGCAAGGGAAAGAAAAGAGGAATATTGGAGAAAAGGGAGAGTCAGTGCATCTATACAGTCAGTGCTGGAGTCCACAAACTCTGGGATGCTTTAGACTTTAAAGCAGACCTTAAAATTGAACAACTGGTTCCCTTTCCAGTTCTAGCACACCACTGATGCTAAGTCTTCAGGCCTTACCATCCACCCTGTGCCTATGACCTGCAGACTCCTAGCACTGTGAACTGACCTACTGACCAAACTTGAGAACCTTTGGACCTTGCTGTCCACCCTGCCACTGAGGCCATAGGGCCTCTTGGTCTTCCTATTATCCATATAGCTGAACATTCTTTCATGGGGTATCTGCTGAGCTTCTTGAGAGAGCAGAGATTATCTCACTTTTTCTCTTTGTACTCCCAGTGTTTACCACAATGACTGGCTGTATGTAGTCTTCCTTCCTTCCTTCCTTCCTTCCTTCCTTCCTTCCTTCCTTCCTTCCTTCCTTCCTTCCTTCTTTCCTTCCCTCCTTGCGTCCCTCCCTATAAAAGGACAATCAGAAACTAAGATGTGACATCTTGCCCCAGATTGTGATGAAACTAGCTCTAACTGCTGGAAGACTGTTCAGTTTTCACTGTGAACATTTACACCTCAGAAAGCAGCAATCACTATAAATCAGGGCTTGATTGATTGCCTTATCAATTGTCTAGACTTAATAAGTCTTAATCATGCAGATTACATTGAAAAAAATTGTGTGCACACATCCCCTTCACCTCCCTTCAGCCAGGTTGTTAAACATTTATCCTTCCACTGCCTGTATTGCTCTATAAAAATGCTTGAGCTCAGTAGGAGGACAGTAAAAGACTTAGCGAATGAAATCATTCCTAGACTGGAGGCCTAGTGACTGTAGGATAATGACAACGATGATAATGATATAATGGTAAGCCTAGATAATAATAATGATAAACTACCATGTGGTTTATAAAGTGCTTTATACCCAGCATCTCACTTGAGCCTCACAATACCTTATAGACCCCACTCTTCCTTCTACTCCTAGAGTTTCTGGCGTGGGGGACATGGGGCACAGCCAGTGAAAATGCTCAGTCTGGAGATGGAATGTTTTGGTTAAGAATGCAAGGAGTCCAGCACAGAGTCAAGTATCACTAGGTTGAAGAGTATATGTGGGGGTGAGGACAGAAGTTCTAAGGTATAAATTGTAGAAAAACCGGAAAGTTAGGAAGGACCAGATTATCAAGAACTTGAAAAGCAAAACAGAGGGTTTTGTTTGATCCTAGAGGTAACAAGGAGTCTTTGGAGTTTATTGAATAGGGAGGTGTATGGGGTGTTAAGGGAGGACTAGCATCTCTGGTGTGAGGACTTACTGAGCCCTTTTCAGGGCTGTTCATCTATCTTTGGTGTCCACCTTTCACCCAGCAGGCACAGCAACCACTCCCTGGCCTCAAACCCATCAATAAGTTAAGGGGATATCTACTCCAAGCATATGAAGACTTCCCCTGATGGAATGGGTGGATGAGAACAGTTTGTTCCAGTGGTCAAGAAGGTGGTTGAAGCATGCATTGTGGAGCACCTAGAACTTAGTCAGACATCAAAGATACTATGGTTATCCACTGCTTTCCAGGCCATCGCTAGTTGTCTTGGCTTTAGTCCTGCCATTGGACTTGGGATGACTCAGGAAAATAGAGTGAGACTGATGACTTTGTGCGATTCTGCCTCACTTAAATCCAGTTCACCCAGGAGTCAAGATATCACCCCATGTTGTCATTGGTCCTCTTCAGAAATGAAGGACATATAACAATGTGGTCAGACCATTTTGTTTGAGGACTGATAGCAGGATGGACTGGTGTCCAGGGAGAAAAGGAAACCCACCAGTAGGCTATTGCAGTATTCCAGGCCTGAGGTGATGAAAGCCTACATATACCCGCATGGTAGCTAAGTCAGAAGAGAGAAGGAGAATGTGAAGAAGGTGGAAGATGTGAAAAAGAGTGAGAAGTCAGGGATGACACCTGGGTTATTATAGTCACAGATAAAGAGGGAGTACCCTAGGGTGAAGAATGATGTGGATGAAGCTTCCTTTCCCATGGATTTGGAGTTTTATTTCTTATACCTCAGCAACCTTTTCCTGACCAGGGATGACTGATGTGTCAATTTGGTGCTGATTTGGATGGTCAGTCTTTGGTGCCTGAGACAGGTGTTTAGACCTGAGGTCTGTGGCTAGATTTCAGGGAGCTGGTGAACTTGGATGGGAAAATACCCCCATATCTGTATTTTTAATACCTTTCATTGACGTGTAGCATTTTCTTCAGCTGCTTAAAAACATTATTCTGAAAAGGCATGCATTAGGATTCATTAGACTGCCCAAAGGGTCTAGAATCCAGAGCAAGGTTAAGAGCCTCTGACTGTAAGTGAAGGTTAAGGTTATGGCATGGCCCACAAAGGTTATCTGGAGTGTTCAAACTCAGAATGAGAGGAGGCTGAGAAGGGAAGCCCAGAAAATCAAGAAGTTTTTTTGGGTGAGGACTTTGGAGAGGAAGCTCTGGCTCAGTTCTTAATTTTGCTTCTCTCTCTGTCTCTCTTTCTGTCTCTCCATTTTTCTGACTCCCCATCTCTCTCTCATTCTGATAAGGAGAAAGGCTTTTGTACTGAAAATGACAGAATAAAAATAGCTAAGGGTGGAGGAAGGGGGATTTATATCCAACATAGGTAAGGCAATTGTAAGAGTGCACTTAATTGCCCTTAACGAATTCAGTTCCCCAGGCCCAGAGGAATTAGGTGGCAGATGTGATGGTGAGCCATTGTTAGCAATATTTGAGAGATCACAGAAAATGGAAAAAGTACCAAAAGTTTGAAGAAGGGCAAATATCTCAATTTTCAAAAAAGAGAAGAGAATTGATTTGGAAAACTATAGTTACATGAGTGACTGATACCTGGGAAGAATCTAGAATAGATTTTTAAAATATTCAACTTGCTACTTTGTTTGGATCATTGGATTATTTAATTTATTCACATTTAAAATGATAAGAGATAGGTTTATATCTTTCTCCATTTATCCCTAATATTTTTTTCCTTTTCTAAATTAAGATCCTCCATCCCCTTTTCTTCTATAAAGATAATACTTTGTCTCTTCAGTTATTTTTGTTTAATCTGCTTTAAGGCAATATAATTCCCACTGTTTCTCTTCCCCTCATCCTCAATCTCCCATCCCATCCATTTTTTTCATCTTTTTTCTTTAGTTTTTCTTAATTTAATTCTATTTTCTTTTTTCTCTTTTTACTTAGTTATCTAATTTTTCTCTTAGTTAAGTAGTCAAGTAAAATTCTCCCTTCTGCTCCTCCCCTTCAGCTCCTCCCCTTCACCTTGTTTTGTTAGTTTATTTCATTTTGTTTGCATATTTTTCTAGAAAAAAACGATTTCTTTCCTTCATTCTCTTTCATCTCTGTGTATTCTAGACTTTTGTTCCGTATATCATGGGTTTTATATTTTTTGTTCCTTTTTTAGCCTCTGTATTATGAAATTAAAACTTCTAAGGGAGCTATTTAGAGGTGCTTCTTCTAAACAGTTTCTGTGTCATTGCCTTATAGATCCTACCCTTGCCCTCCTTTCTCTGGTGGTCCTCACTCGTAGAATTACCACTTCCTGCAGGAGGTAGAGAGGATGGAGTTACTGCTCTCTGGGAGCTAAGTGGTATGAGGAAGACATGCTGGACCTGGAGTCGGGAAGAGCTGAGTTTAAAACCGGTCAGTTTTGCTTAATTTTTTTTAATTACAAAAGAAGGTCTAATAAGTCAGTGAACGTTTATTAAGCACCTACTATGTTACAGGCAGAGCAGCTAGGGCAATGGATAGAGTGCTGGTCCTGGAATCAGGAAGAGCTGAGTTCAAATGTAGCCTCAGACACTTACTAGCTGTGCCGCCCTGGGCAAGTCACTTTACCCTGTCTGCATCCATTTCTCATTTGTAAAATGAGCTGGAGAAGGAAGTGGTAAACCACTCCAGTATCTTTGCCAAGAAAACCCCCAGCAGGGTCACAAACAGTAAGATATGACTGAATAACAAATTCAGACCCCTGGCAGAGAGTGTAGCTCCACTGAAACTGAGATCTGTGAAAGTGTTTTACTGCCCTTCCCTCTCTCTTTGAAGACAGCAGACATAGAGATTTCTCTATTCCTTCAGGCACATTTATTCCTGATTTTTATAGTAACTTAAAAACTGTCTTACTTATATCCTGAAATTATGTCCCTTATAGTTGTTCTAGATGTGGATACACCCTTGGTTGTGAATATTGGGGCTACTAGCGAAAGAGACAGTGAATTGCTTGTGGTATACAGACATATAGGACAGGTTTGAACTTTGGTCCAAAATGCTAGGGTTTTCTCCTAACTGGGGGCTCTGAGTTGTGAAAAATGATCTTATGATCTTGATTTTACTAGTAACTTGTAAACAGCAGAGAAGATTATGCCATGTGGATCCAGGTCCTCATTTTTTTCCTGTGGTCTAAAACCATAAGCCAGGTGGTCGTGGGGGTCAGGAGAAAGGAATGTACTGCTGAGCCACATGTTAGGAGGCGTTAGCCCTGTTTCAAGGATCAAATAAGGTAGAGTACGTAATGTACTTTGTAAACCTTAAAACAATATGGAAACATCAGCTTTTATTATTATTTCCACTAAATCCTAAACTGAAAATTACTCAGAGGTATGACAATCTTATGAGAAAGTTAATGGTGGGAGACATACAGATAAAGGTGAGATTTCATATATATATAAATGCGTGTGTGTATGTGTGTATACATATATATATGTACACACACACATATATCCAGCACATTACTAGTGTGAGACAGTGTATAGAATGAAAATAAATTAAAGAAAGTGACACTCTCTTTTATTATTTCTACTAGTTGTCTACTTGTTTTTCCAGTTGTGTCTGACTTTGTGACCCCATTTGGGGTTTTCTTGGTGAAGATATAGGAGTAGTTTGCTATTTATTTCTCCAGCTTATTTTACAGATGAGGAAACTGAGGCAGACAGGATGAAATGACTTGCCTAGGATGACATGAATAGTAAGAGTCTGAGGCTGTTTTGCCAGGACCAGCACTCTTTCCACTGCACCTCCTGTATCTCACCACATCATTCTGCAAGAGTGAGGCCCAGATAGACATAGCAAAGCACTTACTATAGAGGCCAGATGAATTAGGGACAAAAGCACTGGGTGTGGAATCAGGTGACTTGTGTTCAAATTCTAGCTCTGCCACTTATCACCTGTGTGACCTTGAGCAAGTGGCTTCTGCTTTCCGGATGCTCATTCCTTCATGTGTAAACCTACTCAGTCTTTAACTGCAACTAGTGGAGAGTGAATGGGACTTTCCCTGAGGTATTCACATGTAGGTGGGACAGCCTTGTAGACCCCAGGGCCACATAAGTCATCTCATGGTCCTGTGCTGCTCTGTGCTGCATTTGGCAAAGCCCTCTGATGTATCCGGGAGATGGTTGCTGTGGTGTCTCTCTTGGGGCTGAACCTTCAACTGACATGACTGTCCAGAGGGACTGTCCTTGTATCACTGCCATCCACATCCCCCACTGTTTTTTGCCTCTGCTGAAATAATTTCTGGTTTTAGCTCAAGGACGTTCTTTTAGATGGCCCTTTCTGAAACAGCCTTGTATTTAACTACTTCATATTTATTTGCATGTATTTTCTTCATGTATATTCCATGGATACTGACGTATATACTTCTTGTGTCTATTTGAATATAAGCTCCTTGAGAACAGAGATTATTTCATTCTTTGAACTTGTATCCCTAGGTGCACAGCATAGGCGCATGATATGTGCTTAATACATGTTGGTTGATTCATTATTTATCCATAGGGTCACTTTCAGGTCAGAAGTCAGCGACTATCAAGTGGTGTTAGATGTGAGCATGGCAGGACTAACTCCTTATTTCTTTTCCCCCAGTGATCATTTTTGAACATATTCTTTTCTCTGTAACCCAGCAAAACACTTTCTCCCTCCCTTTATCCCCATGTACATAAACTTGTTATAGGCCTAGGGTCTATGTTCAAATTATGTATGATTCCTTGTATAATAATTACATCTACCTCACATAGTTGCTGTGGGGTTCAAATGATATATAAAGCATTTTGCAAACCCTAAAGTATTCTTTTATAAATGCTAGCTTTAGTCAGTTAATAGTATTTTAGAGATGCACAGTATGATGGAAAGAATGTATTTCTTTTAAAAAAAGGATCACAGTTTTAAAAAGTTTAAATAATTGTTAGATGATAGATAGATAGATATTCAAGTCCCTCAGATTTCTACCATGGGTCTTTGTAAGGGCTCCTCCACAGTCAGAGCAAAGGTCATTTCTACCATAAAGCTTTTCCTGACTCTCTAGGTTATGTGGCAGACTGTACTATACATAGGATATTCAGGGTCAGTCTGATACCCTTTTGGGAAAGGAAAGCTAAGCAGGAAAACAAAATCTATTTCACACGTCAACTGCTATTTTCTACCAGGCTGGTGAGTTGTTTCCTGCTTGAGTCACTTCCTTGAGTACTGCACCCTGCAGGGCCCCCCCTTTTTCTGAGGACTAGACAGAGGCCATGTGGGAACTGTATCAATGAGGATCATGAGGTGTAAACAAACATCCTTTCATTCCCCTACTCCCGCTTACCTCGCTCTGGAAAGAATGTGTAATAGAAACTACTATAATTCACCATCTTACTCTTGGCCACTGTAAAACCAGAGGAGGCTGGTGTGGGCCTCACATGGTCTGAATATGAAGTAAGAAGAAACTTGGGTGACACAAAACCTCGTGTTTTTCCATCTAGGCTCTGTGTTGGATTTGCAGCTTCCTTTACTCATTCACTCCCTGGTAACTTTTGGGAATGGAGAGGTCACAACAGTGTTGTCTGACAGCCTGGCTCTGCCTTTTGAAAGGAACATGTCCCTTGCTTAACGAGGTTTACTTCTAAGTTTGTCCTCCTTTTCAGTGCATGTTGACTTCCTACAGATTTGTTTTGGTTCCGCTTAGCTTGTTGATTTAAATCTTTCAAGGTTTGTGGTTTAGAGACCCAAGCACTTCCCTTCTGTTTCTCTGCCTCTTTGCACTGTGGAGATTTGCTAATATGCAAAAAGATTTCCAAGTTCAGGGGGGGAATATCAGGTTGATGGGGGAGTTTTTCCAGATAGTCTGTATGTCTGAGGCTTCCTTGTCTGATGGGTTGTGACCCCTAAATTATTAGCTTCTAGGTGGTGTGGATGTAAATCATTAATTAATGAGGATTTCCATACTTGTTAGATGGAAATGATAGATCGCTCTTGTGGTTTGTTGATGCGCATACATGGAGACTTTAAAAATGTGTGTTTATGCATCTTAAAAATAAGTCAAATATTTACTATGAATTCAAATGGTGTTTCCAGTTTATATTGGAGCCTTGTGGATTTGGCAGACCAAGTCCTAAATAGCATGCTTATGAAATGGTTTATCATAAAGAGAGTTAGAGGGTTTTTTTTCTGAAAGTTTTCCATTGCTAAGGTTGCCAACACAATAACTCAGATTAATATATAATTATGTTTTCATTCTAGTCTGTTTAATTCAACAGGCGTTCCATAGGCATCTGCCGTGTATTAGACATGGCAGAAATTCAGCTCGCTCTCTCCTAGCTCAATCTCTCAACTAGCAATGCTATTTGGCTCTAGGAGTATGATTTACTACTTCTCTCCTCAGAGTTCTAGAAGTTACTCTTAGGTGCTGGGAGTAGTTTTCTAATAATATTTTGCTCATGAGCCCCCATCTTGTATGTTCCCTATTGATTATCAATTAACTAGCCAGAGTTAATTAGTTTTTTAGAAAAGGATATTACTTTTCAACATGTTAAATATTGATAAATATAACCTACATAAAAGCTCAATAAAAAAGAAGATAAATGGATCCTGAGCCCCAAATTTTTAGAAGTGCTGCTCTAGATCAATTTAGAAGTAAGTTTTCCCTTTCTACATGCTAGCACTTCAAATATGTGAAGCCAGCTATCATATATCTACTGAGTCTCCCACTCCTCATATACTATAAAGTTTCCAGATCCTTTGGTATGCTCTGGACACATTCCTATTTTTCAAAGTCTCTCTTAAATGCCATCTGGTTCCTTCTTGACCTTTTTTGCTAAGATTGAACTGAACACCATTCTAGATATAACTTGACATGTACAGGATATATTTTGGATTATTAAATTCTTTGTTCTGGTCATTGTAAGTCTAATAATGCAGGCCAAGATTGTGTTAGCTTTTTTTTTTAAAGCTATCACATCATGTTTCTTGATTCAAATTGGACTTATCTTCAGCTAAAGTCCCCAGATTTTTGTGAAACTACTGCCAAATTTGTTTTCTATACTATACTATACTTAGACAATTGAGCTTTTTAATATGTTTAGAACTTTATGTCTCTGTAAAGCTTTTTCTGATTAGCCTTATCTAGATAATTTCGTACCTTGATTCTGTTAAATATTGCTAGTTATAACTTCCAACTTTTGTCATGTGAAGTTTTGATAAGAATATTTTACTGTCATTGAAAAAAATTGATTAAAATGTCAGGCAGGACAAGAGTTATGGCATGCCATTGGAAGCTTCCTTTCAGAAGGTCAATGTTGCTAAGAAAGTTTTGAATATGGTTATTCAGTTATCTATAAGTATGCTTAATTTTACTACTGTTGAGCCTATGTGTCTACATCTGGTCAATTTAATGCAAAAAGAATTTAATAAGTTCCTACTCTAGGCAAGTCACTTAACCCTGTTTGCCTCAATTTCCTCATTTGTACAATGAACTGGAGAAGAAAATGGCAAACCACTTCAGTATCTTTGCCAAGAAAACCGCAAATGGGGTCATGAAGAGTTGAACACAAGTAAAATGACTGAATGGTTAGCAACAAGGTACTCATGAAAATCTTTGTCATATGTGTTGGTAAAATAGAGATACATGGAACTAGTCACCTGACCTTGAGGATAGCCTAACTAACCTACTGTCACTTACTATTAAAGAGTTGGGAGAAAGATAAGAAGGTATCTTCCAACAAATCTCACTGGAAAGAATGCTTTTTTGGGTGACATAACAGCATGATGTTGTTGGATATTTAAAAAAAATCTTAAATTAAATACTCACCTCCTCAAATGAATCTGTGATCTTTTGGATGGATGAACAAACAGCTTCTGTACCTGCTCATCTTGTGTGATTCTTATCTATATCATATAAATCCACCATATGAGCTGCATTCAACCTGCCAAATGTCTTTTGACATTACAGAGATACCAGTGGAACATGCAGATTCTCCACTGCATCACTCTTGCTATGAGACCAGTTCTTATTTTTTTTCTGGATAAATGTCTTTCTGATAACATTCCTCATATCATTTCTCCTACATATTTCTCCATTTGTAATGTGTTACAACCTGCTCATGTCCACCATACACGGTTCTAGTGCCCTTAGAGTGATCCTCAGCCTGAAGTTTTTGAGTATAATTGAGAATTTCACAGATTATGTGCACAGCAGAACTTACTCTTCTTTTCCTTTTCAAAATTAATTTGTTTTCAGTTTTCAACAATCACTTCCATAAGTTTTAAATTTTCTCCCCCTCCCTCCCCCCTCCCTCACTGAGATAACATGCAATCTTTTGTGGGTTCTATACATGCATTCTTATTAAACACATTTTCACATTAGTCCTATTGAGTGGAAGAATTAAAACAAATTGAAGAAACCATGAGAAAAACCAAACCAAAACAAAACATAACAGAAGAGGAAATAGTCTGCTTCATTCTGCATTCCAATTCCATAATTCTTTCTCTGGATGTGGATGGCATTTTCCAACATGAGTCCTTTGGGAATGTTTTAGGTTTTAGCATTGCTGTGAAAGGCTAAGTCTCTCAGAAACAGTCCTTGCACACTGTGGCTGTTACTGTGTATAATGTTCTCCTGGTTCTTCTCATTTCACTCAGCATCAGTTCATATAAGTCCTTCCAGGCCTCTCTGAAATGTTCCTGTTTATTATTTCTTATAATACAGTAGTATTCCATTGCATTTATATATCATAACTTGTCCAACCATTCCTCAATTGATGGGCATCCCCTCAATTTCCAGTTCTTGGCCACTACAAAGAGAGCTGCTATAAAGATTTCTGTACATGTGGAACCCTTTCCCATTTTTATGATCTCTTTGAGATTCAGCCCTAGAAGTGATATTACTGGGTCAAAGGATATGCACGTTTTTGTAGCCCTTTGGGTATAGTTCCAAATTGCTCTCCAGAATGGTTGGATCAGCTCACAGCTCCACCAACAATGAATTAGTGTTTCAACTCTCCCACATCTTCTCCAACGTTTATCATATTCCTGTTTTCTCACGTTAGTCAATCTGATAGATGTGATGTGGGACCTCAGAGTTGTTTTGATTTGCTTCTCTCTAATCAATAGTGATTTAGAGCATTTTTTCATATGACTATAGATAGCTTTAATTTCTTCCACTAAAAACTGCCTGTTCATATCCTTTGACCATATATCAGTTGGAGAATGACTTGTATTCTTTTACATTTGACTCAGTTCTCTTCATATGTTAAAAATGAGGCCTTTATCACAAACACTGGTTGTAAAAATTCTTCCCCAGCTTGCAGAACTTATTCTTACTGGCCACATGTGTGATTCAGTGTTGAAGGGCTTGTGTTTTGAGGTGATGAAATCAGCCCCTTAAATGTTCACTGAGCAGATCAATAAAGAGCTTATGACTCAGTGGGCGATTAAAAAGGGAATGACTTGGCCCCTGGCTCTCTGTTCTCTCTTATAGATTTCCAACTGTAGATTGAACCTCTTCCTATAAGAGACAGGGGAAGGCCAGATCACCCTATCTCCCTCCCTTCCCCCTCCTCCCCCCCGGTGCCATGTATCTATGATCTGATAAAGTCCCTGTCCTGTCTAGGCAAGACTAATCCTAGGTTTGGGATTACTTTATTTGTTCTTCATGAAAATGTATGGGCTTGGAAACCATTTTGTGAGTTTAAGATTTCAACTGTTTGGAGTCTTTTGGTTAGAGTGGAGTGGGAGTGAGAGGAAGAATCCTTGAGAATTTTTCTAGTGCTCTTGGAGAAGATGATTGTCAACCAAAGAATGAACCCAATTCCTCGCCTGATCTGCCAGCAGGTGTGAACTCTGTGGGAAAATGTAGAATTATAGTAGAATATAAAGTACATAATTAACAGTTCCTTAATTTGTTTCATGTTTAGACAGTTTTAAGCATCAGCCTCTCACGTATGAGGCAGCTAGATGTCTCAGTGAATAGAGCATTAAGTCTGTAGACAGGAGGATCTCAGTTCAAAACCAACCTCAGACGCTTACTAGCTGTATGACTGTGGGTAAGTCACTTAATCTGTTTACCTTAGTTTCCTCAAATGTAAAATAGGAATAATGATAGTACTAACCTCCCACAGTTGTTGTGGGATTAAATGAGATAATATTTGTAAAGAGTTTAGCACAGTGTCTGGCATATAGTAAGTGCTCAACAAATGCTTGTTCCCCTTCTCCTCCCCCTCTTCCATTGCATGGTGTATAACTGTAGTTAATAATGCTATTCGTCTTTTTTTCAATGTGTACTTAGGATTATTTTGCATTTAGCATTTAGCATTTGTGGGGGAGGTGTGGGTATGTGTGGGTGAGTGGGTGTGAAGGAAGTAAGTACTTATACTAGATTTTAACTGTATGTTAGGAATCTTTCTACTCCCACTTCATAGAGAACCTTGACCTGAGGCAAAACCTAGGCCTTAAGCAAATTTACCTGAGTATGGATACCAGAGTTAGGGGAAAAGAGGCAGGGTATAATGATCTAAATATATGAGAAAAGGGAACCTAAGTCTTTCAAAGGCTAGGTTCCCTCAGGTCTTTATTGTTATAGGAAATCACTTACTCATGTATCATCATGAGAAGAGTATTGGTGCTAAAGAAATGGGCTTTTTCTTCAGGGTGAAAACTGAGGGGGGATCATTAAAATAACTTTGCAACCCACAGGACTTGTCTATTTATATGTATGCATTATATAGACCTTGAAAATGGACAAGGGACTAAAATTAAATGAGAGGAAGAGAGCAAGCCGTATTGTCTTTTTTTAAAACATCTGCCTGAGACAGAAATATAGATCGACAGTTATAGATATGACTATCACTAAAAACTCCAATATTCAATGGACCACATTTTGAGATTCTCCTTTCCCCATGCTAAACCATCCAGGATCTTCTCAGTTGCCTTTTTGAAGACCTCTAGCAAAGGAGCTTCCAAGATCATGGTTGGTCAATGTTTCTAAGCTAATGTTTACTTTCACACTCAGAGAGGGTCACTTTATAATTTTTTTCTCTCATGTTCAGTACTAAAAATACTTGGGGCCTATTTTTTTCCCCAAAACATCAGTATCCATGGAAAAACTGTACTATTGCAAATCAGACAGAATCAAACATCACTCCTTTGCCCATTGTGTTGTCTTTATCTCTCCTCTTCTTTCATGGAAACCAGCGTTTGTTTTCAAATCTGACCTAGTAACAGTTTATTACAGAAAGAGAAAAAAATGTGACTTCCTTCTGAAATGCTTACTCTTAAGAGAAATTTTTTGTTTAACTCTTCAATAAACAGAAGCCTCTTGATGACTTAGTACAGTTCCTTTCTAAAATTTTATTTTTCTTTTTAAGGGTTTAAAAACAGGGGATCTATTAATAAGTTTAGCAACTAGTTCCTTTTGGGGGGAGGGGAATATATGTATGACAAACTTTTAAGTTTAATCAACATTATTCGCACTTTTCTCATCATTTTCTAAAGTCTAGAAATCAACAGAGTAGTAAATCAATCCCTGACTTACACCTTTGACAATTTCTAAGCTCTCAATGCCCACACTGAAAATTTAACATTCAGATCAATCCAGTGCCAGTTAGTTCTGGCACCTCTCTGAAAATGGCACTGTGGAATGTAAGCTATTACCAAAACCATGAGGGTTGGAAGTCCACTTGAGTCAAGATTCATCAGAACAATTCCTTTGGGCTGAGAATAATTGCTTATCCAGAAAGAATAGGATAAGAGAGTTAGAGTGTAAAGGTCATCTAGTCAAGTCTCTTCATTTTACAGATGAAGAAACTGAGGCCTTGAGAGCTTTGGTCATAAAAGTAGTGAGAGAAATTGAATTTGAATTCAGGTCCTTTGACATTCTTTCTTCTCTTCCACCCTGCCTCCCCAGTTTATAGTCATGTAATAATTTTAGATTTAGTTTACAAAGTCTTTTTGCATTTGTCCTCATTTGATCCCCATAATAGGGTAGGTATTTTTTAATCCCCACTTTAAAGCTGAAGCTAGTAAATTCAGAGAAGTTGTGTCTTACCAATGGTCACAATGAATAGTAAGTACGTGTCAGAGCTGGGTCCAATCTTCTACTCCAAGTCCAGTGCTCTTTTCACTAAGCTGCACTGTATTTCTGAGACTCAATTTTCTTTTCTGTAAAATGGGAGTAAGCAGGACTATTGTGAGGATAGCACTTTCAAAACTTCTGAGTGCTATATAAATGTGAATTCTTCTAATTACTGCCATACTGCCATGGGAAGGCAATCCTATGATTTCTTCTTTGAGGTTTCATTTGTCTGCATCCTACTGCTTTGCTTTTGCATTTGTGGCATGTTCCCATGTCACAGCATCCCTCCTGATGGATGCTGAGAGTTGGGCAGAGGAGAGAACAAAGTTATAGCCTTTGGGGGGAATTGTTCTATCTTTCTCTTTTCCTATTCTTTTCCTTGTTCTTTTCCTGGTTTGTGCTTCTACTCTCTGTACCAAGAAGAGAGAGATAAGTATATATGCTATATTCATACATAAATACATGCACATATACATATATCTATACATATATATGTATACATGTGCATGTATGCATATATCCTGCCCATACCTATTTTTAAAAAGTAAGTTTGGAAGAAGACCTTGAGACAATAGACTACAGAGCTTGTAGCTGTTTATGTCATGTGCATGGTTGGTATTTAGTAGTATCTAGCTGTAGCCATCTTCATTTTCTCCTGACTGAACAAACTGGCACTGAATCTACATTTTTCACATGTGTTAAATTCTTGTTGTGTCTCAGGGCTAAGAAGTGTATATTAACAACTGTTAGCAGCCAAAGACTCGCTTGGATAAGTAGTGTACATTAACAAATCTTGTAGCATGAAATCAAAACAAGGTCAGACATCTGGGTCTTCTCATTTAAGCAAATGTGAGTTTGCACAAGTGATACAAAATATTTCTTTTGTGAAAATGGTCAAAAACTTCTTATTTTGTGTCTCCATATCCATGTATTGTTTGGCAGCAGGAGTGGAAGGAAACCCAGTTGAATAAAAAGTTGAATAGAATCTCCATTTCAAGAACCATTATCTGAGGCATGCCCTCCTCCTGGTGTTCCCTTCCTGCCATCTATCAGGTTGTTATCACCAATGAATGGTTCAGTTCCAGTTTCATCCATTAGCTTTATCAGTGGCTACAGGAGTCTCGTGCTCATATCTCTTTGGCCACATGGCTCTATGGAATTATACTTGTTTCTGGATGTCTTTTTATGTAATTTTGTTTATCTCATTAAATATGGAGGTAGATTATGAGCAGTATGGTGGTGGAGTGGATAGAAGACTGGCCTTGGCACCAGAAAGGCCCTTGATTCAAATTTTGCATATTACATTTGCTAGTTATATGATTATGGGCAACTACTTTAAGCTCTACAACCCTCAACATTTTCAATGTAAAATTATGTTAATAAAACCTTTGCAAGACCTCCTCTAGAGAACTTACCCTCCCAACTTGTACTCACTTTGATAGTTTGGGTCCCCAGAGGAAAATTGTTAGCTTGAGGTACCTGGTGGGTAACTACTTCTAAAACTATAGCTCATGAGTATCCACTGGAGTACTTCCCATGAACAATTAGTATACTTCCCATGAACAGTAGACATCATTATCTCTTTGCAAAAGCATTTATTAAAGTTATGTAATAAGAAGAGTAACTACAAACATCTCTCCATAAATCTGGGGAATGGTCTTCCACCAATACACGTAACAACCATGAAAAGTGTGAACATAAACTTAGAGTACAATGGTAGGGAAGTATGCATGTAGGGATTCAGATGGCTCTGGAGGAGAAGTGAGGCTGGTGACCTGCACAGCCCTCCCTCACTCAAAACAAAGTCAAATGCAAGTCATGTCATTATTTATCTGATGGCATGGTCTTCTTTGGCAACACTTCATGATTCCAGCCAGGAAAGAAAAATGTCTAGGCAACTCACAATACCAATCAGTCAATCAATAAATACATATTAAATACCTGCTATGTGCTGGGACTGTGCTGAGGTCTGGAGAGACAAAAAAGAGGCCAAAGGCAGTCTCTGCCTTTAAGGAAATTACAGTAATATGATAGGGGACATAACATGCAAACATATACAAAGCAAGCTAGATACAAGCTAATCCGAAAATAATTACCAAGAAAGGGAGTAGAATTAAGAGGAATTGGACAAGACTTATTATAAAAGATGGGATTTTAGTTGGAATTTAAAGAAAACCAGGAAAGACAATAGATGGAGATAAGAAGGGAGAGCATTCCAGGCACAGAGGATAGCCATAGAAAAGGCTTGGGGCTGAAAGATGGAGTATCTTATCTGTGAAACAGTCAGTGTCACTGGATCAAACAGTGGCAGGAAATGAGGTGTAAGAAGACTGGAAAGGTAGAAGGGAGCTCGGTTATGAAAAGTTTTAAATGTCAAACAGATCCTGGAAGCATTAGGAAGTCCCTGTAGGACCAGGAAGCCCTTTCATCCCCTTGTGTAGTCCTCTCTGTGGCCTGTCTCTCATATTGCTTGTACTAACCCTCTTTTGAGTCAATAACTGGTCCTCTTCTCTGCCTTGTAAGGATCATCTTTCTGGAAGCTGCTTTGTTCTTTGGTGATGTCCTCTTTAGAGCCTTATCCAAAAAAAGTGTGTTACAATCACCCTTTATTATGAAACCACTTATATTGAATTTTGTAAAGCTTTTAAAATAGAATATTTATAGAGAATATATAGCAAGAACAGAAGTTACAGATATCCCCCCAAAACAAAAACTGAGGTGGGTAAAACTCTCTGTTATACCACCTTGGACCCTGGTGAAAGTGGTCTCCAATTTAAAGCTATTTCTATATAGTATTGTCCCACCAAGCCCACTTTCAAATGCGGCATAACTATAAATGAATGATTCATATTTCTGTTACCATTGGGCTGGGTCAAGCTGGTCTTTCTTCAGCTGTTGCTCTTCGTGATCAGCCTTTCATAGATACTGGCATGAACTCTAGATGCTAGACTTCTGGTGGCTTGCTCTCATGACATTTTGAGGCTCACAGGATTGAAGCCATTTCCAATTTTCCTTCACTAAAAGCAGGAAAAATTAGGTGTGACAGTAACAGAAGCAGTAGCAGGGCCATGAACTCTTGGTTTCATGCCATCTCCAGATAAAAGAGTGACCAAGGACTCTCCCCAACTTGGAAGCCCATAGCAGTTCATTCTGCTTCTTGATACCAGCCAAGGGGCAGCTAGAAGGTGCAGTGGATAGAGCACCAGTGCAGGAGTCAGGAGGACCTGAGTTCAAATCTCACCTCAGACACTTGACACTCACTAGTTGTGTGACCTTGGGCAAGTCACTTAACCCCAATTGCCTCATCCTGGGTCATCTCCAGTTAACCTGATGAATATCTGGTCACTGGATTCAGATGGTTCTGGAGGAGTAATGAGATTGGTGACCTGCACAGCCCTCCCTCTCTCAAAACAAAGTCAAATGCAAGTCATGTCATTATTTCTCTGATGGCATGGTTTTCTTTGGCAACACTTCATGATTCCAGCCAGGAAAGAAAAAGATAGATAAAGAGCTATTTCTTTGGGTATTAATTATTGATATCAATTAATTTTAATGAACACTCATTTTTCAAGTCTAGCCTTGTGTATTGGCTGTTAGTTTTCAATAGGGCTCAAATTAGGGTAGTCTCAGGCCATTGAAGCATGCTTATTACCATCTAAGATAAATTTCTTAACTTTTCATAACATACAGCACAATGAAAAGTTGCCTCTTAGTATTCCATCTCCATTAGGGAATTTCTATAATTCTGGAATAATAGGCCCACTGATAGTAAAAAATTCTCTGAACATTTTATTGGTTAGACATTCTACAGTCTGATGAAGATGCCCAAATCTAAGATGCTGGACTTCTTTTGACAATAATTTTTGATATATCCTTGATTGAAAAGAAGTGTTTCCTTATATAAATTAAAATCTTCTAATCTTCAATATACCCAGTCTATACATATTTTTGCCTAAGACAAACAATTTGTATTTCTACATAGAAATAGATTTTTTTTTTTTACTGTTCTCATTGTCCTTCCAACCTCAGGTATCCTATTTTGCATTATATTGCATCCCTCACACTTCTGGGTGCTTCTGAATGTCTATGCTTATTTCCTGAGGATTAATTAGGCTGCAATAGTAGTTTTTCAGTTCTTGGCATTGTCTTCTGGTTCTGACTGCTTTTCTTTGTGCTTCAGTGTGACTGATCCAGTTATGTCATGGACTTCAATGACCCTTGACATTCTCAATTTCCCCACACCAGTAGCTGAGACAATATTTCTAATACTCATTTAAGAGTTACAGTTTTTGCCTATTTCCTAGTAGTAATATCCATTTTTAAAAAATCACAGAACAAAAAAAACACAACAAAAGAGGGAAATGAAATGTGAATGGCATAAAATCCAGTACTCAAATGACAGGGAACTTTTTGAAGTTTGGAAAGCCAACACAACGCAGTTTTCTATGTTCAAAGTCAGATATTCTGAGTCTGTTTAGTCTCAGTAGAAGTATATATGCTTGACAATTGCAATCACACAATGAAATCACATCAGAATGTTGTCTTGCCCCAAGTAATTCTCATATTTTGGTATACAGATCCAAAGAATTTGGCTGATTCTCTCATCCAATTACTAGGGGTTTTCTGGGTGGTGGTAGTTGTCTTCATAAAATGACAAAGACCTTGTAATTGTCTCATTCATACTTTTCTGTCTGGTTGTGGAAAAGCTTCTTAACAATGGTTGCTTGGCATCCACTTGTCACAGCCAGGTGAGATTCAGATAAGAATATATGTCAAGTGCTTCACAAACTTTGAAGTACTATACAAATTTATTATTATCGTCCCCCATATGTGCCATCCTATGACCCAAGGACCATGAGTTCAACTTGGCCAGAGTCGTCAGAGATGGCCCTTTCTATATGTCTTCAAAGCTAAGACAGCAGGATTCAAGGCAGGGCATTCAGGTGACCAAAGAAATCACAATTATTAGTGACAAAAAATGAAAATATTGTTTTAAAATGCACTTCCTATTGCCTCTAAAATAGAACAAAAACTCTGTTTAACTTTTTAAGACCTTCAAAATATGGCCCTAGTCTATCTTCCCAATCTCATTAGCCATGCTCCTTCTCTAACTCTGTGAGTCAGCCGAACTAACATTCTCTTTGTTCCTCCCAAGAGATACTGAGTTCCCTGACTCCATCTGTGCCTTGTACCAGCTATCCTGTGTGACTAGGATGCACTCTGTCTTCACCTCACAGAACCCCTCTCTTTCTTTAGGATACAAGTCAAGCATCATCTCTGTATGGGGCCTTTTGTACCCTCCCCCTCTAACTCAAACTTGCCTGCTTTAACCATTCGGTATTTATTTTCTTTAATTTATTCTGCATCTACTTGTATATGTCCTTGTTGACTCCCATGCCAGAATGTCACTTCTTTGCAAGTAGGGATAATTTCATTCTTTGTATTTGTATCTTCAGTGCCTGGCACTTAAGAGGTACTCAAGGAATGTTTTTTGATAAAAAGATTGATTCTAAGACAATACGAGAGGAAATTAAGAAAGTATTTGACTTGTTTTATGAGATACCTGTATATCTCTATTTACAAACATAAGAGGGCTGCAGATCTATCTGCCATTGGTTTTGTTACAGGGAAGACCTTCATTGATTAGCCAACATTTATAATTTTAGGAAATTATGTCATAAAATGGAAAAGGTAAGACAGTGAAAAGAAGATGGGACTTAAATGGATGTTTGCCAAAGTGTGTAAAAGGAAGAGGGAAATAAGGAAAAGTCAAATAGAATGAATAGAAATTCTACCACGTCCAGGCTGAAAGGAAAATTGGAAGATAATACAGAATTTCTATTGGGATCTTAGAAGCTAATGAAAATAGCTAGAATGGTAAAGATGAGTGAGCATTTCTTTTGAGTGAGGATGTTGCTTACTGTTTTGGAGCCAGCAAGATATAAGGGTTGGGTGACTTGGGATATTAGGGTGCTTCTTTGGCCTCTGTGGGAGGAAGTGGCCAAAATCAGTGGGAGAGGCCTAGAGAAGTAGTAACTCTTTCTATTGGCTCATTTTTACTGTTTGCAAGAGCTTCAAATTCCAACTTTCTTAGGCTTTGGAAGCTGAATATGCTTCTGTTATATATCCTGCTCTCCCCAATTCTCTCTCTCTCTCACTCTCTGTCTCTCTCTTTCTCTTTTTCTCCCTCTTCCCTCCTTCCCTCCCTCCCTCCATCCTCCTGGGGATCGAATCCTGGGATGGGATTATTATACTATCAAAAGGATCATTGCCTGCCCTGTCTAAGTAATGACTGCTTCTTTCAGGTTGTCATTTGAAAGGTTTTTATAGGTTCCTCTCTGGAAAGAATGGAAAGAACTCAATAGTCATCAGTTTCTTTCACTTGGGAACTTGCTTGGTCTTTTCCAAAATGGTCAAGAAAAACCAATCAATCTCATGGTGAGGTTTTGTGGGGTTTTTGAGCTCAATTAATTTGGCCATGGTCTTACATGTAAAATATGGTATTGAGATAAGAGCAGGACAGAGTCTGGTGCTCAGAGTCAGGCTGTTGACACTTATGTGATGATCAATAAAGGGATTATTTCAATCTGGTTGAATCCAATTTAGCTATAACAAGGATTAGCAAGCCATCTGGTATGAAGAGCTTTGGGAGAAAATTAAAAGGAAATACTGGTGTTATGAAAATAATAGTGAATAGAGGTCAGCCAGGTAACTATATTATACTTGGGATGTTCTGGGATTAAATCTCCTACTTTGCTGAAGTCCAGGCCTTTTGTTGGATGGCTGCGTAAGATAGGGAAGCAAGAGAGAGGGAGGGGAAAGAAGGGAGAGGGAGAAAAAGAGGGAGAGAAAGAGAGGCTTTGATCTACTGGGGTTCAGCTGTCTGAGAAAAAATAGAAAATTGAGTGGTCTTCATCATTTTCCAGCTTTCTGCAGTCCATTAACACCTCCCAATCCCGCCAGAGGCCAGCCATTCTCCCTTTTTCCTGGTTGATACTTTGGTTCCTCCTCTGGTTTCCATCCCTCAAAGGAGTTTATCTGAACATATCTCATCCCCTCTGGGGCAGGCTTCATGTCACTGATCTGACCATCTAATCTGTAAAACACCTTTCTCCCCAGAGGAAGATGTATATTTTCCTAATTTGGAGACAAGGGCCTGTATTTATGGACCTAACCCAGAGGAGATTCCAGTAGTACTTTTAATGAAGTCTTTTTGAGTCAGCTGGGCCCTTATGGCAATCCTCAAGTCATGTACAAAATTGCTGGTCTGATAAAAAAAAGTTGAGGGAGGACTCCTTCTCTGGTTTGGCATGGGGAGTCAGGGCACTATTATCTTAAGTAACCATGATGTGGGTTCATAAACATTGACACTTTCAGCCAAATCCCTATGAGATAATAGAAGGAGATGTATCTCAAAAGCAATGTGTGTCATGTAGCATGCCTCATGGGAATCTCATCGGTTCCCATGGATTCAGCTGTTCTCTCTATGCAGGTGGCTACAAAATCTATAAAAACAGCCCTTCTCTCTCTTCGGTGCTCCATTCTCACATCTTTAACTGCCTGTAGGACATCTTCCTCTAGACATCCCATAGGTATCCCAAAATCAGAATGTTCCAAGCCAAGTTTTTTCTCCCTAAACGCACCCAGGCTTAGCACAGTGCCTGGCACATAATTGGCTCTTAATAGATGCTTGTTGACTTGTTGATTTTATCCACCCTGCCTCCTATTTCTGTTAAGGACACTGTCATTCAAGTTCATCGCCTAGGAGTCATCTTCAACTCCTAATGCTGTTCATCTTCCTATCCAATTAGTTACTTGCTCCACACTTCTGGCATTCATCTCCTTCTCTCTATTAGCACCAAAACACTCTGGTCTAGGCCCTTATTACATCTCACCCAGATTATTTCAATTAGCCTCCTAAATGATCTTTCTCTCTCCAGCTTTTCCCCCCTCCGAGCCATCTTCATATAACCTCCTTTAGAACATAGTTCTACCCATGTCAGTCTCCTGCCTAAAAAACTCCCTAGCACATTTATGATAAAATACACAAATCTTCTGTTTGGCATCTGAAGCCATTACCAGTCTGGTTCCCCATTACCATTTCAGGCTGATTGTACAGTATTCTATCTCATTTATTTAATACTCCAGACAAACTAGCCTACTTGGTGTTCCCCATTTACAGTACTCTATATCTTCATACCAGTTGTTCCCCAGGACCAAAACACTTCTCTTCTTCATCTCTGCTTCTTGGAAAACTTAGCTCCCTTCAGGTCTTTACTGATACCCCCCCTAGTTGAGATCTTCTGGGGCCAGCTACAAAGCCTGTTACCACAAAATTATCAAAATAATCTAAAATTTGTCACATATATACATACACATATGCATACATACACACATATATACATACATACATATATACATACACACACATACATACATACATACATATATATGTATATACTATATTTAGCTATGGAAGGATGTTTAATGCCTCCCGGGTTATCAAAATAACTTTGAATTTATTTTGTGTATTTAACTATGTGAGGCTGCAGAAGGTGACATCTTGGACCTCCCCAGTGACTCATAGTGATGTCATTAAAATGTCATCTAAGTGCTAGCTTTATTCCTCCATCCCCAGGCCTTTGGCAAATCGCTTGTGATTCTTCTGTAGCTCTTCTCCGGAGATGGTCTGAGGACTATCCCTTGATATAAATTGGAGTCTCTCTGGCTAGAGAATGAGAGGGTTATAGCTGGGGATTTTACACACAGGGAGGTGCCAGCAATGTCTTTGAGACTTGGGGATACCAAATGCATGTTGAGCTGAGGGGTCAGAGACAAATGCTAGTCTGGATCAGAAACAGTATCCCTGCCAGAAGGAAAATAAGGTCATAATCTAGGGATCAGTTTTAAGTAACTGGAGTTGAAGTGTAGCAGAATTAATTGTCTCAGTTGGCCACATTCAGCTTTCTTTGGGCATTTGTATTTTTTTAATGCCCGGTTGTGTGAAGTTCGCTATGCCAGCAGAATGTAAGAGCTGGCAGGTTCTACCAAGGAGTTGGTGATAAATTGTGTCTGATATCCAAGGACCAGCCTAGGGTAACTGTGAGAGGCCTGTTAGCAGTGGACCAGTCTTTAGCTCATGGATTCTGTAGTCATGACAATTATTGAAAAAAAAGACATATAAAATGGCCTTCACTTCTCAAAGGCTCCTTCTACTTCTATTATACAAAATAGTAGTGGCTGCTATACACAATAGTGATGGTAGAGTCATGGAAAAGAGAGTGGAGCATCCTAAGAATGACAGGTTTTGATCCATCCATTAACATTAATTTATTCATTGTTATTCTAAATATAAGGTCTGAGTTCAATGATCAAGAAGCCAACATATTTACTTAAATCATAAATACTAGCATTTTCACTATAGATGAAAGCAGAAGGAAAAAAGAAGTTCCAACTATGGAGAAGGATAGCTATGCAAATTTTCCTTGAAAGAGCAAATTGAGGGATGGATGGAGTTGAGAACTTCATGGCCTCATGGATCTGCCTGTAGTCTACTCTAAGCTTAATGTGCATTCCTCATTTCATAGACTCCTTGTTCTAATCAGACTGGCTACTTGCTGTTCTTTTTACACAAGACTGCACTTCTTATCTCATCGTCTTTGAACATGTTGTTCTCCTTGCTTAGAACATGTGCCCTCTTCAACTTCCCTTTGGAAAACCTTGAGTCCTACAGGAAGCCTATCCTGATCCCCAGAGTTATTAATGCTTTTCTCTCTGCCTCTGAGATGACTCTGTATCTATATACTACATATATTATGTTTACTCATTTGTATGCATATTGTTTTCCTCATAGAATGTCAGCTTCTCAAGTATATTCCTGTAAGGTTATATTGCTTGATTATTGTAGCCTCACTGCTGAAATGATGGTGTGACATAAAGCACAAACATTTGACTCAAAGTCAGAGCTTCCTACGCTAACTAAGATAACAAACCATGACCAAAAAACCCCACATGTCTGAAAAAGAAGAAGGGAAGGAGGAAGAAGAAGGGGGAGAAGAGAGAGATGAGAGGGAAAAGGAAAAGGAAAGAGAGACACCAAGATAGATAGAGAGAGAAGGAAGAGAGAGGAGAGAGAGAAAAGAGAGAGAGAAAGGTGAGATGAAAGAATATTTAGACAACTGATCAAGGAGGAGTCAAGAATTCTAATTTATACTCCTTTCTCCCCAGTGACTCATAAGAGAAGATATTGTACTCCTTTTGTGCACTTGTATTATAATTTGTATACCATTTATCTATATAGACATCAAGTCACTTATTTATGGCACTTATTTGATGGCACTCTTGCATCATTTTTAGAAGCAACTGGTGACTGGAGCCAGGAAGACCTGAGTGGAAATGCAACCTCAGACCTTACTAGATATATGACTTAACCTCTGTTTGCCTCAGTTCCCTCAACTGTAAAAGAAGATAATAATAGTATCTAACTCCTAAGGGTTGTTGTGAGGAGCAAATGAGATTATATTGGTAAAAGTGCTTAGCACAGTTCTTGGCACATAGTAGGTGCTATATAAATGTTTATTCTCTTTAGTAGACTAACACCCATGAGGATGTGAGCCATGTCTTTATAGGTGTTTCAGTATCTAGCACGATTCATACACATAGTAGGATCTTTAATGCTGTCCTTCCTTTTTTCTTGAAAAGGATCAATGACATCAGGAGGGTGATGTCTTGACTTGCAAGTGAATTGGACTTAAGTGAGGCAGAACTGTGCAAAGTCAGCAGCCTCACTATCTGCTTCAGCATCATTGAGAGTGCAGTGGCAAGATGTAAATCAAGACGACTGTCAATGGCCCAGGATCTTTCATAAATGTTTCCTGAAGGAAGCAATGACCAGTGGTCAAATTATTTTAATTTTCTCTCTTTGTTTTTTTGCTTATAAAACTGAAATATATCTGGTAGCAGAGTAGCTGCTACCTATTTTTAAGAATTCTCTGCTGTTAATGTCATGGAAAAACTGAATGGGGTGAATTCTCCTTTGTGCATTATATTATAATTTAACATACTGTACAGTGGAGACTGTCAAGCACCAGATGTTAAATATTCTTGCCACCCACTCAAGAATTGTTGCTAGTGACTGCTGACAAATTTTGCCATTTTTCAGAAGGGTGCCAAGTACCAACTGGAAGAGGGTGAAGTAATAGAGGTAAAGTAGCAAGTGAAAAATCAGCAAAATTAACTTTTTAGTTAAACAGAGAAATACAGAAGAGATAACAACGTTTTCAGTCTCTTATACTCTGAAAGTCTGAACTGCATTTTTTTATCATGGACTTTCTGATTATACTGTAAATGCAATTTCTATTGCTAGTAAATGGGTTTTTATCTACCAGGAATAAATTTCTTGGAATTGTAATATTTGGTTCAGGGCCCTCAAGGTCATGCCTGGACTAGTATTAATATCATTATGTTAAATACTCTTTGAATAATGTTTGGATCAGCCCTTATAAGGGACAAGTTAAGACTTTATTGGATCAGACTTTCACTCTACTTTAAAGTGATAGATGAATATGAGCTATTGTCATTACTACCCATCCAGCATTGAGGCACAACTCAGCTGAGCCCACCGAGGCTGGGACTGTCATTCCCCCCTGACCTTTACCTAGTGGTTTGGACTGGGTTTTTGATCTTGGTCACTGTCCTCTAGATGTCTTATGGTTATCAATTCCTTTCCCCCAAATCTGGCACCTAAAGCTAAACATAATATTCCAGAAGTGGTCTGACTAAGAAAGGGTTCAGTTACCAGCTCTTTTCTGGATATTATCTTTTTTTATGTGGCCAATGATTACATTTCACTTCTGTTCCTGTTTCCTCACTCACAAAATCAGGTGGCTAGTATAGGTGACTTCTAACATCCCCCTCTGACTCTAAATTCTAAGGTCCTCTCATCTTTACTTCATGGTACAATTAATTATTCTGAAGAAATGCTAGTCATCAATATGGAAATATGTTTTGCATGACTATGTATAACCTATAACAAAGTGTTTGCCTTGTCAATGAGAGGGAAAAAGGGGAAGGAGAGAGGAAAAGAATTTGGAGCTCAAAACATTTTTAAATGAATGGTAAAAATTGTTTTTACATGTAATTGGGAAAAATATCAAATCATCCTAAAAAAAGAAATGCTAGTCATTAATTCAGCAAACATTTCTTTTATAAGTCCCTTGTGACTTCTCTTTGCTGTTTACCTTTTCATGCTTCTCTTCATTCTTGTGTTTGAAAGCCAAATTTTCTTTTCAGCTCTGGTCTTTTCATCAAGAATGCTTGAAAGTCCTCTATTTCATTGAAAGACAATTTTTTCCCCTGAAGTATTATACTCAGTTTTGCTGGGTAGGTGATTCTTGGTTTTAGTCCTAGTTCCTTTGACTTCTGGAATATCCTATTCCATACCCTTCGATCCCTTAATGTAGAAGCTGCTAGATCTTGTGTTATCCTGATTGTATTTCCACAATACTTGAATTGTTTCTTTCTAGCTGCTTGCAATATTTTCTCCTTGACCAGGGAACTCTGGAATTTGGCCACAATGTTCCTGGGAGTTTCTCTTTTTGGATCTTTTTCAAGTGGTGATCGGTGGATTCTTTCAATATTTATTTTGCCCTCTGGTTCTAGAATATTAGGGCAGTTTTCCTTGATAATTTCATGAAAGATGATGTCTAGGCTCTTTTTTTGATCATGGCTTTCAGGTAGTCCCATAATTTTTAAATTTTCTCTCCTGGATCTATTTTCCAGGTCAGTTGTTTTTCCAATGAGATATTTCACATTATCTTCTATTTTTTCATTCTTTTGGTTTTGTTTTGTGATTTCTTGATTTCTCATAAAGTCATTAGCCTCCATCTGTTCCATTCTAATTTTGAAAGAACTATTTTCTTCAGTGAGCTTTTGAATCTCCTTTTCCATTTGGCTAATTCTGCTTTTGAAAGCATTCTTGTCCTAATTGGCTTTTTGAATCTCTTTTGCCAATTGAGTTAGCCTATTTTTCAGGGTGTTATTTTCTTCAGCATTTTTTGGGGTCCTCTTTAGCAGGGTGCTGACCTGCTGTTCATACTTTGCTTGCATGTCTTTCATTGCTCTTCCCAGTTTTTCCTCCACCTCTCTAACATGATTTTCGAAATTTTTTGAGCTCTTTTTGAGCTCTTCCATGATCTGAGCCCATTGAGTGGGCTGGGATACAGAAGCCTTGACTTCTGTGTCTTTCCCTGATGGTGAGCATTGTTCTTCCTCATCAGAAAGGAAGGGAGGAGAAACCTGTTCACCAAGAAAGTAACCTTCTATAGTCTTGGTTTTTTCCCCTTCTCTGGGCATTTTCCCAGCCAGTGACTTGACTTCTGAATACCCTCTTCACACCCACTTCGCCTCCAGATCCGCCCAGCCAGCGCTTGGGGTCTGAGATTCAAATGCTGCTCCCCAGCCTCAGGGCTTCCGTGGGGGCGGGGCTGCTATTCAGTGTGAGATCAAGTTCAGGTGCTCAGGTGGGGGCAGGGCCACCTCTCAGGCTCAGTTCCCTCAAGGGGTTTATGCAGAAACCTTCAACAATGGATCCGGGCTCCTGCTTGCTTGGGGAGCCCTGGTCTGCTCCCACCTCCACTGCTGCCTCCCAAGGGGGCCTGAGTTATGGGGGCACCCCACTCCCCTCTTGACCCGCCAAAGAGATCCTCTCACAGACCCTTGTCCCCTGTGGGTGGAGTGACCCGAGTGGCTGCTGGAGATTCTGTCCCTGAAGCCTGCTCGGATCTGCTCCCTGCTCAGATCTGCTGCTCTCGGCGCTGGACGGCCAACGCAGGGCTGGGCTCTGCTCCGCGTCTTCAGCATGAAGAACCTTTTGCGAGAGGTTTTCAGGCTCTCTGGAACAGAAATCTCATCCACTCTGCTGTTCTGTGGCTTCTGCTGCTCCCGAATTTATTGGTAGTTCTTTTTTACAGATATTTTATGGGCTGTGGGTTCGGAGCTAGCGTATTTGTGTGTTTCTACTCCGCCATCTTGGCTCTGCCCCCTGTCAGCAAGCATTTCTAAAGCAAGCTACTCCTTGTTGAAGGCAGGGTTTGAGGTGATGTGGGTTATATACATCAATGAAATCAAATCCAGTCATTGAGTATGAGTGTTGTTCCAGGTGCTCTGCTAAGTGATAGGCATACAAAGAAAGGTAAGAACAATCCCTGCTCTCAAAGAACTCGTAGTCTAAGGGGGAGATAATATGCAAAGAAATAAGATATTTTCAGGTTAAATTGTTGATAATGTCTAAGGAAAGACACTAGCATTATGGGAAAGTTTGGGTTTTTTTTGTTTTTTTTTTTTGGTTCAGAAGGTGGGATTTGAATCAAATTTTGAAGGAAGCCAGGAAGCAGAGGCAAGGAGGGAGAGAATTCTAGATATGAAGGACAGTCAGTATAAATGCATGCCACTGGGAGATGGAGTATCTTATGTTAGAAACAACCAGGAGGCCAGTGTCACTGGACTATAGAGAAAGTGTGGGGAATAAGGTGTAAGAAGACTGGAAATACAAGAGGAGGCCATATTATGAAAACCAAACAGAGAATTGCATATTTGATCAAGGAGAATAGGGAGATAAGAGAATATGTTCCTTGTCCTCAAGGAATTTACAATCTAGTAAGAAAGATAAATTCAAATACTATGACGAAAAGTAGAGCATAAGTACCCAAGACAGATGCGAAGTTCCTTGGGAGTTCAGAGACAGGAGAAATCACTTTCAGTTGGGAAAGTAAGGGAGGCGTTATAGAATAAATGGCATTTGAGCTGGATAGGTAGGTTTTCAGCAAGAGGAGAAGGCATTCTAGATGGAAGGAGCAAGTGTGGAGACATGATAAGATAAGATATGTTTGCAGATCAGTATGTTTGTGATTTCATATGTATAACCTATATTAGATCACTTACTGTTTTGGGGAGAAGGGAACAAGAGAAGGAGATAATTTAGAACTCAAAAACTTTAAAAAAAAAGTAAAAACTTATTTTTTCGTGTCATTGGAAAAAATAAAATATTAAAAAAGATCAGTGTGTTTGGCTAGAATATATGGCACACATACATGAAGGGGAATAGTGTGAGGTAAAGCTGGGAAGGTAGATTGTTGCAGATTCATGGAATGACATAAATGCCAAGCTTAGGAGTTCAGATTTCCATAGGTAGACAAAGAGAAGGCTCGGAAAATTTCCAAACAAATGATTCAGTTGAATCTTTCTGCTTTAGGAAGATCAATCTGATGGTAGTGTGTAGAAAGATTTTATAGGAGAGACACTAACATTAGGGGGATCTATAAGGAGTCTGTTTTCGCAGCCCAAACAAGAGATAATGTCAGCTGGAGTTAGTGTATTGAGTGGAGTAATGGGCACGATGGGGCAGATTATGTAGAGAAACTGTGGAGGAAGAATTGACAGGACTGGAAGGATTGAAAGTGATGTGACTGAGGGAGAAGCCAGAGTTTAGAACTCAAATCTTGGTGACTAGGAGAATGGTGGTGTGATTGCCAGACATGTGAATAGAAAACAAACTATTGAGAAAAGCTGCCATATAGGATCAGGTGTACTGGATTTCTCTCTATTAAAAGCCTTCCTCTTCTTAGCAGAGAGGTATAGATTGCTTTTTTAAATTCAGAATTGTCTCTCAGTAGGGTGGTATTATATGAAGCAGATCAAATGGCTAGGAACAATTTGATCTCTGGGCCACTGAAATTTACTGAGATCTATCGGTCAAAAGTTATCACCCTTCTATTGACCTAGACCCTGAATAGGCCTTTCACAATTCTTTAGCTAGACAATTGGTTTATTAGAGCTGTCAATACAACTTGTGAATGCAGGCTTTGCAGTAAATTCTTTCCTTATTTTAAAGGTTTATTGACATCTGTGACGATAACAAGACAGATACATGGTGTGTATTTGCTTTATAGGACAATTGTGGAATATTAAATCTGGGCTCTTGGCAAAGGTCACTGTGTCAGTAAATGGCACCTATATGATTCATAGAAAGAAGACATACAAGCTTTGATTAGTTTGTGCATACAGCTATTATTTTTCTTTGAAAACATTTTCATTAATATCTTTTATTTTTATATAGCCCAAATTTCCTCTTCCCAGAATCCCCCCTTTTCCCTCCTACAGAGCCATCACTCACAACAAAGAATTTTTTTTTAAGCTGAAGAGGGAAAATAATCCAAACAAAATCAATCAACACATGAGTGAAAAATGACATAATATGCAGTTATCCACACCTGGTAATCCCAAACTCTGCAAGAGTGCGGTGCCTACTATCTCTTGAGGACTTCAGAATGAAATTGTGATTGAACCAAGAAGGAAACATTGCACAAACAGTAAAATCCACCAGATTTCCCTAGAAACACTGATTCTCAATTAGAGAACTAGGCTGTCAATCTCATCTGGCCATACATATACTCTGTGGGTTGAGGCAGTCTGGCAATGCAGCGCAGAATAGACAAGAGTGAGTCATTGGTTTGAAACCCATACTTTTATCCTTTTTTAAGTTTTTCCAACAATAGTGATAAAATACATTGGACTGTGGAAAGGCACACATGAAAACAAAAGTGAAGTATATTGTGAGGAAAATAAAAGGAGGAAACCCTTCCAGAATTCCTTCCCTTTATAATTATTGATTAATGATGCTATAATGTCTAATGTGCTGCTCTTTCAAAATTCCTTTGGTGGATTTGTGATATTTTAATTGTATGTGTTGTACTAAAAGGCTTTGGTGGGGGAGAGGGATAAAAGTGTTTAACGGTTAAAAAAATTAACATTATTGCTACATGAAAGAAGGATATTATTGCAGTTTTTAAAAAAATAATTTCATAACTGAAGTTTCACATTGATTCTCCTTGCCTCTCCAAATAGTATTATGGCATTCATTACTCATTAAAGTAAGTGTTAGTCAAATCTGTACTTTGGTTGACATTGATTAGCCAGTGGAGCAATGTTATTTTCTCTTTGCTTAAAAATTTGTGATGTTCTCCTTATGCCTGTAATTCAACAGCAATACTGAATTTATCCAGTACTGTTGATAAATGAATTACTTTTCATATTGGAATTTTCCAGGTAATTAAAATTTACCCCTTTTAGCCTCAAAATCTTAAAAAAATTTTTAAATCAATTTGGAAAATAGTCAAAAATGTGTTGTATGTTTCTCTATCTATTTAAAAAGAGGATAATGAGCATAATCTAATCTTTTGATGACTCAGGGCTGCCATTATGAATGTCTGCTATTTTGCTGTACATACAGCACAGTTCTGTGTCTGCTTTTTAGTTTTTCTGTTTCTTCCCTTAAGGTCAGATTATCAGCTATCATTTTCCACTGCTTTCATAAAGCCTGTTTTTAATAGATCTTCATCCTTCCTTATAACTGTTATTTTGATAACAAAAAGGTTCCCTTCCCCATAAAGCTCTATTGGAGGAAAAAGTCCCTCATAAAATTATGTTGGGGGAAAGTTGGAGGATCAGAGAAAGGGCAGGATTGCTGCTTAGGCTGGATAGGACAATGATAACTGATGAAAGAAAGATGGCAGAGTTATTCAATTTTCATTTTGCTTTTTTTCTGTGAAAAATGACATTTGAACAGGAAACGATGGAACAAAAATGATTAATAGGAAGTTAGTACCCAAGATAATTAAGGAGCTAATGAAAGCACTTAGCTACTCATGATGAGTTTGAGTCACCTGGCCCATTTGAACCACCATGTCATAGGGATGCTGAAAGAAGCGGCAGATGTGATTCCCTAGACGCTGTTAGGAATGTGTGAAAGTTTATGGAGAACCAGGAAATGAGCCACAGATGAGAGAAGGACAAATGCTGTTCCAATTTTAAAAAGATAAGGAAAGGAAGACAATAGAGTCTACCAACCATATGCCAGTGAGTCTGACTTCAATTCCTGGTAAAAGGCTGGAGTAGTTTGTTAAAGAGATGATTAATGAATATTTAGACAAGGAAATGATGATCATAAAAAGCCAAAATGGTCTCATTGCTTTTTTTTTTGATGAGGTTGTTAAACTGGGAAGAAGTGCTGCAGACCAAGTTTACCTAGGTGTTAGCCAAAATATTTGATAAGTTATTTCATGCTATTCTATGGAAAATGTAGATATGTGAGCATGAAAGATTACCAAGACAGATTCTGAAGTGGTTGCGTGACAGGACTCAACTAGTCATTAATAGGTCCATGTCTCCTTGGCAGGGGGTCTCCAGTGGAGAGCCCAGGAATTTATGCTTGGCCCTAGGCTGTTGAACATTTTTATTGATAACTTGGAAAAAGTCCCAGATAGCATGTTTATCGTATTTGCGTATGACACAATGCTGAGAGGAATAAATATAAAGTCTTACATTTGGATTTAAGAAATCAGTCTCATAAGTACAAGATGAGGAAGGCATGATTAGACAGAAGTTTGGCTGAAAAAAGATCAAAGGGTTTTAGTGGATTATAAGTTCAGTTTAAGTCAGCAGTGTGATGTGAAAACCCACTCTCCCCCCAAAAGCTAAATCAATCTTAGGTTACATGAAAAGACATAGCTTCTAGGAGTAAGGAAGTGATAGTCCCACTGTGGTCAGACCACATTGAGAGTGTTCAGTCCTGGGCTCCATAGTTGAGGAAGGATGTTGGTGAGCTACACATGGCACAAAAGGCAGCCAGGGTGGTAGAGGGCCTTAAGCTTATTTCATATGAGGATCATTTAAAGGGAATGGGGGGCACTTAGGTGAGTGAGTAGTGAAAGATGGGATATGATAGCTATGGTCAAGTATTTGAAAGGCTATCTTCTGTAAAAAGGAAGAAGGGGGTAATTCTGTTTTATCTTGGGATGGGGATAGAACTAGGAATTATGGGTGGATATGACAAAGAAGGAAACTTAGGCTTGGTGTCAGGAAGGACTTCCTAACAGATTAAAAATAACAAAGATTGAATGGCCATTGTGCGTCCTATCTCATTAGAGTCCTTCAGGTAGAGCTTCCAGGACCCTTTGTTGAGTCTGTAGCACTCTCACATTCCTCGGAAGGTATGAGTTGGACCAGATGGTGGCTGATATTCCTTCCACCTCTCATCGTCTGTGGATTCTGTGAGTCCACCTTCTCTGCCTGCCCTTTCTTCCCATTTTGACTGGCTTGTCTTGTACTGGACATTCCTAATTATATCCAATGCCTTAGTGAGAGGGTAAGAAAAGACAGTGCTTTAGATAAAGATATGGCAGTTCAAGCAGGTGGGGTCCTGCCTCTAGGGGGAAGAAGATTGCAAAGGACAAATTCATGAGGTACAAATAGAAAGAGATTCTTGAAAAGATAACCAGATTGCAATATTCCAGGCAAAGGCAGATTGAACCCACTGGGTCACATATATTAAAGGCAACTATTTGATGGGTTCACTTGTAGCATCATGGCGATTCCTATTTGTACCAGTGACGTGATATGCCTCACCACCCTCTTTTCCTTTTGGTAACTGCTAAGGATACCTACCTTGCTGTGGTTTTTCTGAACTGCTCTACATTAGGATACCAAACAGCTAAGTCTGTAAAAATGTCTTAAGAGCAAATGGGTCCTGAGTGGGAAGAGGAAAGAAAGGGAAGGAAGAGAAAAGGGAAAGGGAACATGCATTTATATAGCACCTAGTATATGCCAGGCACTGTGCTGAGACTGAGGATTTAAGGACGCCTACTAAATAAGGAGCATGGCTTTACTGATAGCTCAGAGTCTGTCTTCATTTCTGAGATTTGGTATCTTTTCAGGGTATAAGGTTGTAAATCTGATCTTCAGAGAAACCAGACTTTATTATGCTGTCTCGGCTTGATTGTCTCTCCCTTTCTTAAACCCCAAATATCTGCATTATTTAATTCTCTGATTTTGTTATATACCTTGGTGATAAGCTGCTTATTTAAGTGGTAATGGAATCAATGCATGAATGTTCTGTTACACTCCAGCTATTTGAAGAGAGTTTGAATGAGGAAAGAAGGAAGCCAAAAGAAAGGGGAAGTATTTGGGGAAGTATGATTGAATTAGGAAAAAAATGATTTCTGTGATAATGGTTCAAGATTTCTCTTGGCCTCCATTGATCTCTCTTGAGGGGGCTCTGCATGGATGTCAGTAGGGAGAATGATGTGTTGTGGGGCAGGGATGGGAAAGGGAGGATCTGGTACTTCATGCAATGTGCAGAAGTTACCTGGGGGCATTTCCATCATGCTGTGGCTTGGTGGGGAGGGGGAAAATAGTAGGATAAAGTGGCCATTTATATCAGCATTTCCTCCAAGATTGAATTTGCAAGGGAATTTTGCAAGGGAGTCAGTGAGAATGGAGCTAAAGTGTGATTGCTCAGATGAAACCTAGCATGGTAGTTAAATGGAAAAAAGTAGGCCTAGTAAGACCTAGTGGGCTAAGAGGAAGCCCACTGGGAGCAACATCCAAAGTATTGAGGCTCTTCCTGGAGATAGGGACATAATTTTGAAAATCTAGAGTGATCTCTTTTTCCTATTCCCAGATTAATTATATCTGTGGCTCTCAAGTGCCACCTCCCCCATCTTATCACCCTACCTAGGTTCCATGTCCACATCACCTGTCAGGCTAATACCACAACAGAGATTCAGTTTTAGGTTGTCTCAGGAAAACCTCATCATCACAGATACCTAGATGACTGACCTCCAGCAGAGACATCATTCTCAAGATATCCAGAGATAAGGAGAACATAAACACACCAGTATACATGACTCCCCCGGCTAGCATCCTGGGGGAGGAAGCACAGTGACATGTTCCTGTAAGGGAAGTCCCATAGGAGGCTTGACAATGTCATCATTTTCTTCCTGAACCCTGGAGGCTGACTTCAGTCTCTGGAACCCTCCAAAGACTGCTGAAACTGATTCAGAGCTTTGGACTTTTAGTCTCTGGTTGTTAGTAATGAGGTCTAATCTTTTTTCTTAAGCCTTCCACTACATGTTAGTGAACTGTTAGTAATGGTGGTACAGTACAGCTCAGCTCTAAGCACCTGGATTTTATCCTTTTCAGCAATGGCAATTCAACTGAGAGTTCTTATCCTCCCTGCCACCCTCAATTTCATCAACTTTCAATGCCTTCATACCCTTATAATCACATTTACATACAGTGCTCATTATAAATTCTTATACTAAACAACTTTGCTGTACTTAAGAATTTTGATCAATGCCAACCATGATTCCAGAGGACCAGATGAACTAGTCTACCCACTTCTTGATAGAGGAGTTATATATTCAAGAAGAAAATGAGACATTACAGTTTTGAACATGGACAAGGTGGGAATTCATTTTGCTTGACTATGCATCATTTGTTACAAGGATTTTGTTTTTCTTTTTCTTCTAAACTAGGGTTGGAGTGGGGTGGGAAGAAGATAAAATAAATCCTGATTAACTGATAAATAAAATAAAAGATTAAAATATCTTTGCACAAAAAGTTATAAAAATATTCTCTTCTATTGTTCTCTTTCGAATTCAGTACAAAATTCTTAGACTGACATCTATATTCCCTCTCTTCCCCCAATAAGATTAAATCATTCTAACTCCTCTAGGCCATTCATTGCTTCCTTAGTTATCTCCTTTTCTTTTCATGTACCCTAGAAGGCCTAAATAAGAGCACTGTGTTAGGGGTGTGGAACAGCTAGGTGGCACCATGGATAATGCCAGACCTGAAACCAGGAAGACTCATCTTTGTGAGTTCAAATCTGGCTTCAGCCTCTTCCTATGTGACCCTGGGCAAGTCACTTAACTGTGCTTGCCTCAGTTTCCTCATCTGTAAAATAAGCTGGAGAAGAAAATGGCAAACCACTCCAATATTTCTCCCAAGAAAACACCAAATGGGGTCACAAAGTGTTGGACAAGACTGAAAACTGACTTAACAAAACTGAGGTTGTAGAGTGGTTCATTTCAGTTCAGTATAAGGAAAAGCTTCCTAAGATTAATACTCTCCAAAAGTGAAATGGATTGTAGAAGGCAGTGAGAACTTCCACATGGTGACTGCTTCCTGAGGGTGTTGTAGAGAAGCTTCCTGCTCAAGTACAGCTAGAACTAGAGGAACTTCTGAAATCTCTTCCAACTCTGAGAAGCCTGGATTGTCAATTTCTCCTCTTCCAGGACACCTTCCTTCTCTTTTATAAACATGCCCTACTTTCCCTCATTTAAGGAAAAAATTTTCTTACGTCTGTAAACCGACTTGAGCCGACATCCTGTTCTTTATCTTTTGATAACCAGACTTCTTGAAAGAGAAGTCTATATTCCCTTCACTTCCTCATTAGTCACATATTTTCTCTACCAATCTTTGACTTTCATTCTTATCAGGTCACTGAAACTTGTTTTCTTGGTGATGACTTGTAACCTGCTATTTACTACGGTAAATAGCAGGTTACCTTTTCTCATTCCTTCTTCTCCTTGACATTACGACAAATGTAGATAGGTACCTTCTCTGTAACTCTGAAAGGCTAAATGACTTACCTTGGGTTATACAGTGAGTTGGAGGTGGAAATTGAATCCAGGTCTTCTTTTGTGAGGACTAGTTCTTTATCCACTATGGCACTCTGTCTTTTATTATAGCAAACAACAAATCTGTTCTTTTATTTGATGTTATTGGCCATCTTCTAAAAATTCTTTCTTCTTTTTTTGTGACACTGCACTGTCCTGGTTCTCTGGTTCATCATTTTCCCTCCTTCATTGGCTTTTCTGCTTCTTTTTCCTCTTGAAAAATTAATAGTGTAGTCTACACATATCAGCTCCTTTCAATCTGAATTTAACCCCATATCCTAGAGAAAGAACTCTCTCAGATGTCACCAAATGATTTCTTAATTGCTAAATATTATAGCCTTTTCTCAGTCCTAATTTCTTTGAGTTCTCTGTAATGTCAGACATTATTGACAAACCTTCTTTGATACTGTTTTTTATGGTACTCTTATTTAAACATTCTTTATAATTTTCCTTCACTAGTTTGCTAGTTTCCTCTGCTCCCTAAATTTAGGGCCCAAGAACCTATCCTGGGACTTTTCTTCTCCTTCTACAATCTTTCCCTTGATTATCTCAGTTATTCCCATTGGTTCAACTCTATAAATGTCTATTCAACCTATAAATCCTGCCCCAATCTTTCTCCTGGCCCCAAATATCACATCTCCATCTGGATATCCTGTTGGCATCTCAATCTCAATATGTCCCAAGGCAAACCACTCATCTTTCCTGTAGGACTACTTTTCCTCAAAACATTCCACTCTTTGTGGACATCACTACCATCTTCCCAGTCCTAGGGTCAGAGAATCATAGATTTGGAGTTAGGACAGACTGCAGTCTAGCCCTCTCATTTTAGAGATGAGGAAACTAAGACCCAGATCGCTGAAATGATTTTCCCACAGTTACCTGGGTACTAAGTGTGAGAGCTGAGATTTGAACAAAGGCTTAGAACCCTGAAGATGTGTTTAAATCCCCCTTTTCTCTCTTCCTACATCTACTCAATCATCAGTTATAACTCCACTACGTCACAATCCACTCCCTCCTCTCTGTGCACCTCACTACCATCCTTCCCACCTGTCTCTCCCCTCTCTAATCCTTCATGCAATTATCAGAAGATGTCCCAGTTCATTAGTCTTGCCCTTCCACGTAACCTCATGTGGTTCCATATGTTCTCTAAGCCAAAATAAATAATAAGAGGTAGCATTTGTATAGTACTTTAAGGCTGGTAAAGCCCTCAATCATATCTTATTTCATCCTCACAACAGCACTGGGAGGTAGATGCTATTATATCCCCATTTTGAAGTTGAGAAAACTGAGACAGACAGATTAAGTGACTTGCCTAGGGTCTACAGTTATTAAGTGTCTGAGGCTAGATCTGAACGCAGGCCTTCCTGACTTCAGGCCCAGTGTTCTAAACACAGCAATGTTCTAAGCACAGCACTGGATTGGACGGCGGAGGAATTGAAGATTCTAAGGTTTCTAGCTGTATTATCTTAGGGAATGGGAGTGCCACTAAATGAACCAAATAAGCTATCAGGAGAATCAAGAAGCAGGTTTTTTGTGTTTGTTTTTAAAAGTTTAAGGGTTTGCTTTCCCTCTCCCCCAGGGATGGTAGATATTTGGTTTTAGATATCTAGGACTTGCTTGCTTTAATTTCTAAACCCTTATATGTATCTATAAACTCTGATTCTTCTATATTTGACTTCCCAAGAGAATTGGATTCCTGGTAATGTTTTTTGATTTGTTTATCCTGATCACATCTTTGCCTGATGTGGACCTTGGAATGCCCATCCTAGACCGACTGAACAAGTAGGTCTTACTTGTGCCCTCTCCTCTAGACTCATGGTTACACCATTCTTCCTGCCAAAATAGATAGCTCCTAGTGTCATTCTGGATGCTCTAGCATATAGGCTGGATAGCCTAGCCTCCACTTCTGACAGCTCCTTCTTTTCCCTATTTGGTGGCCAACCACCACCTAGTGTGGACAGAAAAATCCAAATTCAGGCAAACAGAAACTGAAGGATTGAAGTGAAGAGGCATTAGGACTGAAGAAGGCACCAGGAATGAGTGACAAGGTAGAATTTGGAGGGATCTTTCATATTTCATACTCAGAACATTCATATGGTTCCATTCCAGCAGAGCCAGCTTAGGGTGGTCAGGTTAGGCATGTTGGTCCTGATGATGTCTAAGATTTATAAAACCATAGCTCTGGGGTTAAAAGGGACTTCAGAGACTCCCTTCATTTTACTGGTAAGAAAACTGAGACCCAGAAAAATGGTGTGATGTAAGCAGCTAAGTGCTACAAAGAGATAGAGACTAGGGACTGAAAGAGGAAAACCTTACTTTAAATCCTCTATGAGCCTTTGTCTCAGTTTCCTCATCTGTAAAATGTGGATAATAATAGCATCTAGCTAACATACACCAATGACTTCAAATACTAGGTGTTGTTACCCCATGGTCACACGGGTAACAAGGTAGAGGTAGGATTTGAACTCTAGTCTTCTAGGTGCTCTGATACTGGTTGGTACTCTTTGTCCTCTACTGCTATGAAATTCATTGAATGTTCCCTGAACATTCGTCTGATGTGGAGAGTTCATGGGAAGAGACCATTTTTGGCACTAAGAATTTGGTGAAAACTCACTTTACTGGATCCATGTGGATGGGTCTTAAGAAGAAATAGAAGAAATACTATTTCAAAATTATTTTTTAAAAGTAGATAGGAAGCATGAAGTAGTGATCTCAACATCAGGAAGACCTAAGTTTGAGTCCCTTGTCTAACAGCACATACAGATTGGGTGGTCTTTGGTAAATCACCCAACTTCTTGGTGCTTCCAGCAACTCTCTTAATATTATACATTTCAGAACAGTCACTAATCTGCATTGATTGGTAGGAGTCTTTCCCAGTTGTGAGTTTCCTTCACTAATGAAGTCATAGCATTGGCCCCTGGACCCCATTCCCATCCTGAGACAAAGACAGACAGAAGGATAGAGACAGACAGAGACAGAGGGAAACAGAGAGAGTAAGAGATAGAGAGACAGATGAGGGGGGGAGGAAGAGGGGGGGAGGAAGAAGGAGGGAGGAGAAGAGGGAGAGAGAAGAGAGAGAGAGAGAGAGAGAGAGAGAGAGAGAGAGAGAGAGAGAGAGAGAGAGAGAGAGAGAGAGAGGTGGGAAGAGAGAGAGAAGAAGGAAAGAAAAGATTACGTTTTCCCTGGTTAGCCTTCCTTATTCAGGGAGTGTAAATATAATTCAGCAGATTGCCAATGATCTGACTTCATAGCATCCAACAATTCTGGGTCAGCTGGAACAGAGGGATCCTTCACAATACACCTACTATGCATGCTGGCTTCTAAAGGCTTGACACGTGGTCTGAATGTCCTGAAAGTGGAGCTGACCTCCTGGATTCCAGAGGACTTTCTGCCAGTCACAGGCTTGTTGAGTGACCTTAAACAAATTACTCACATATCTCAGTAGCACATTCCCTTTATCTGCAGTGGGAATGTCAAGTGTTCTCTTCTGTGTTTGGGACATTCTTTGTTCTTGATTAATTTAAAAGGACATTTAGTTAAATTGGCTAGCAAGTGATGGCAGACTGGCACTTACATGGTTTTCTAAGTTGCATAGTTGGTCCAAACTTTGCAGAATTTTGTTCTTTTATTTTTTTTATCTGAAGTTTCCCACAGAGTGTTTTAATCACTTAAAACTACACTAAGGCTTTTGGGATACCCTGCACTGTTCTTCATGTACTATAGTTTATTTCAAAATTGTCTCCCTGTTCTTGTTGAGACTCTTAAAAAATTATTTTATTTTTATGAGTCTTCTCATTCCTGGCAGAATGTTTGTTCATGTAGTTTTCAGCTGTATTTTAGCCTGGCTTGTTGGGATCCTAGTCCCCTCTCCTCTACACTCTTATTGTGTGATCCTGGCCAAACCATTTCTCCTCTCTGTTTCTGGATTTCTTTGTGTACGAAATGGGGCTATGAGTACTCACACTGCTTTCTTTACCCACAGGGTTGCTGTGAAGGAAGCATTTGGCAAAATCTTCAAGAGATCTTCCAGCTATTATTTCTTTCTAGTTTTATATCAAGATTTATTGAGTAGTGGGTGAAAAATGAGGACAAGTCAAATTACTTTTCCTGACGTAAGCCCAAAAGGATGTAAGTCATTTTGAACTTCAAAATGACTCAACTATGTTCTGTTGATCCTAAAAAATGCCACGGAGGGAAACAAACTAGCAAGAAAGGATATGGCTATAAAAGTTGATACTTGCCATGAGAAAGGTTTCAACCTATTTTTAGGATAATGAGTATTGTGTTTAGTACCATGTCCTCAGAAACAGAATATTTACGTCCAAAAACTGTCTAGCACTTGGCATGGTAAGGAGAAAAACACACCAAATGTTCTGATGTGTTTCACAGACTACACTCAATAGATATGATCACAGCAAAAGTTCAATTAACCATAATCCCATTAACTAAAATTTGTGTTGTTTTTTTTCGCCTTCATGTGCAGGAAGAAAGAAGCAAATAACAAGAAAACAGGCTTGTATTAGCAGTTCATGATTATTATTATTTTAAAAGACACACCCAAACTTCCTGCATTCCTCTCATTCAGTACAATCTCCCATGCTGGAGAAACACTATAGTATGGTAAGTAAAGCGTTGGAATGAGAAAGACCTTAGTCCAAGGTCTTTCTGTATATAGTCTGTATATAGAGAACTGATCTGCCAAATGATGACTCTGAGGATATTACAAGATTCTTAGCTCTCACAGTTTAAATTATGTTCATCACATTACAATTAATAAGACATATAAACTGATACATTTTTTCTTTTCATTTTGTTATTGTTGTTGAATTCACTAATACATTTTGTTTTAACCCAACAGTTACTTCCCCCCCAAATAGCCAAACTTTCTTGCAGAATGTATTCCTTTAAAAAGTTTATTGATTGTTTTTAAATTTAATTTTATTATTTTTTATTAACAAGCATTTCCTTTCCTTCCCTCCTACATTTCTCACATTTAATTGAACAACAAAAAAGAAAAAATAATACCCTCTAACTAATATACAGTCAATCAAAAACCAGCACCTACATTGGTCATGTGCAAAAATGTGTATCTCCTTCCTTTTGAGTTCAACACCTTTCAATCAGGAGTTTACTGACTGTTAACAGGAAAGGAACAATGTGTCCTTCAAGTCTGACAGCATGTTCCTTGCAGTGACCTTACTGGATCAGACCTTTTTGCTTCTTCATATTGACTTTACTTGTTTGTCATCAATACATGCCACTCTTTCTTCATTCTATCGTTTTCTGCAGGTCTCTCATGTTTACCAGGTGTTTTCACATCGAAAGGATCATAAGGAGGGAAGAGAAAAAGAAAAAAAAGAAATTTACATGATTATATTTGAAACGAATAGCAAGTTGTACATAGTATACATCATGTACAATCATCTTTTTTATTGTACTGTGTTATGGAAATGCTTGTTTTATTTAATAAATTAAAAATAAAATGCAAAAAAGTCATAGAGAATTAGAAAAGATCTCAGCAGCCCCATAGTTCAACATGCTCATTTTATATATGAGATCTAGGTGTGTTAAGTGACTTATACCCAAAGATCACATAGGTTGTAAATGTTAGAGGCAGAATTTGACCCCAGATCCTCTAAATCGAGAGCCTTTTACTGTAATTTATTTGGATATTCCCTACTTATCAGTTATATTTTACCACAGCTTTGAAAAACATCACAAATTATGTTGAGATATATATATATATATTTGTACATGAGTTTTTTATTTTATTTTAAACAATTTTATTGTTGTCAATAACCTCCTTGGGACATGATCCTATTAATGAAATCTTTGGTTACAAAGATATAAATAATTTATAATTTTTCTTGCGTAACTCCAAATCATTTTTCAGAATTGTTGAGTTAATTCACACCTCCATCAATAGGGAGGCAGCATGGTGGAGTGGAAAAATGGCCATGAACTTGAAGTCACAGGGCATGAGCTCATATCCCAGATCTTGTCACCATTACTTCCTCATCTGTAAATGAGACTGGGATGGATAATTGCTAAGGTACTTTCCACGTCTAGGTTTACGAGATAATGATTATTTTGCTAGTCATCCCACAGCCTCCTTAACTTTGGATTTCCCATCTTTATGTTAGATTGGGTCTCTCTTTCTCCTCCAAGATGAAAATGCAGAATTTCATGGAAATGGAAATCTTCATTTTCAAACTGTGCTAGTTTGTCCTTCCTTAGGCATTCCGGTGGCTCCCTGTTCTCTGGGACTCATCATATTGTCTCCAGACTTAGTGTAGGCATCAGATGGGCTTACTGCAACTCAAAATTCCTAAGTTTAAGTGATCCATAAACCTCCGCTTCCCCTGAAATAGGGATTACAAGTGGACGTGTTACAGTATTCTTGCCAGCATGATAGGTAAACAATGTTATAATTTGAGCTTTTTTAATGTGCATTTTTCTACTAGTGATTTTTGGCCTTTTTTTTTGGTGGTTATTTATACATTATATTTCTTCTTTTAAAAATTAAGGGCCATAGCATGTTTTCATCTGACTTGTAGCCAAAATGTCCTATAGGAGTTGGCTCTCCTTATTAAAATGTATGTAACTTAGAGCAATAACTATTTTGATTTTCAAGTTCTTAGCATAGTATTTGTGCAGAGCAAATGTTTTTTCTTCCTGACTTCCTTCTCTCCCTCCTTCATTCTTTATATCTTTTTTCATTTCTGTTAAAAAAAATTGTAGTTTTATTCAACTAGATTCTATGTGTCTCTTGTCAGATATTTAGTGTATTCTACATTTACATTTAATAGCATTTCTCTTCCTACCTCTTCCTCCAGGGTTCCATTAATATTAGACAGAAAAGCTGGTGATTTCCATGGATTTATTTTGTATGACAGGTACACTTTCAGAAAGAATTTCCAACAACAAAGATGGAAACAAAGAGAAATTTCTGCTTAAGATACAGTAACTCCAATTGACTCAAATATATCAGTCCCCTGTGAGTTGTGTGGAATTGAAATTTTACTATGATCCTTGTTTAACTGTAGGAGGAAGATCCATAACTGTTCCTTAAATGAAAGTTAATATTTTGGCTCCCAGGGACCTTTGGTGTTTTAATAAAAGACTGTGGAGTTTTTTTCAAGTTTTTTAACACTTAAAAATTCATATGTTCCACTTGAAACCTATAAATATGAACCCAAGCCAATGTGCCAGTGCAGTTGGGTAGATAAATCCAGGATGGGGACAGCCTGGCCATATTCTAATTCTTGTTCAAATGCCATGAAAGCTGTTGTGATTTTCAGAAAAGCTCTTCTTGCCTTCCTTTTCTAGCTTTCTAATGATTCAGTGTTTTGAGGATTTAGGATTTCATTTGTATTGAGTCTCCATCAATTCAGATTACAAACCTTCTTCTGAAAATACTGTAGTAAAAAATGATCACTTTCTGGCTAAACTGATGGTAAGTCTCTATGAAACTAACTAGACTGGTTGTCAGATGACAGGCATACAGTTGATCATGGGACCCATCCTTCAACCTATTCTGACTAGGTAAGAAATACTATAGTTTAGGGTCTTGCTTTGAGAACCACAATAAGGCATCAGAGTTGGCCTTTGGCAGAAGGAGTATGCTGCTAGGAAGTTAATAACAGGGGGCATTTGGTAAACTTTCTCATTTACCATATATAATATATCCCAAAAGTCTTAGTGCAGATGTTAAGCTTTTTAATAGTTTTGATTAAGCTTTAATAGCTTAAAACTGAGCTATAAAGTACTTAAAGGAAATCCTTTTTAAAAAGACTTTACTGATTTTTTCATATCATTACATTTTTACATCATTTTTACATTTTTAACATATATTTGTACATACATTTTTTACATTTATTTTTTTTATTGCTTCCTCATGATAGCTCCTCCTTTTCTCTTTTTAAAAATCCCATCATTTTTTAGAAGTATAGTTAAGAAATGGAAGCTAACACCTTGGTCCTGTCTAACCAAAAAATGTCCCACTCAGCACCTTCTATGGAGAGGAAGGAGGTACACATGTCACTGTCAGACTTCTGAAATCACCATGGATCTTTGTGTTAATTCGACTTCTGATGTCATTTGGTGTGCAAAATTCTCCTCAATGCTATTGTGGCACTGCACAAACTTTTCTTGTGGTTCTGCTTACTTTGGTCAGAATAATTTCATACAAGCCTGGAAAGAAATCCTAGTGAAGGATTCATCCTCCTTGTAAAGACAAACAACAGAAGTGGCATTTCGTTCCTGGAAATAATGGCACTTGGATAAGTGGGAAGCTCTTTCCATAAAATCTCAGCATACGGTGGCATTTGAACATGCCAAAAAGAAACCAGAGGAGATAGATGTATGCTTCAAAGGTAGCTCTTTACACTATATATTGGAAGAAGGGGGGCAGGGAATGGAGAAGCCTATAAAATGTTGCTGTTCAGAGGTGCAAAAAGTTAATTTTATGGACATTTTCACGTGGGTCATAAAAATTCGTTCCACTCCATTTTGAATAAAGGGTTTAACAAGAAGAAACCCACAGGATGCTTCCCTTCCCCTTTAGCTGTGTGTGTTTGTCCTTCATTGCCGAAGAAGACCATACCATCAGAGAAATGATGACATGACTTGCACTTGACTTTGTTTTGAGTAAGGGAGGGCTAAACAGATTTTAAAAGTGGAAGATGTTTAATTACTTGAGTTCTGTGATCTTGGGTATTGCCTGATTACAGCTGTTCCCAGGAAGTGGATTGGAATATCATTTTCTCTCTACCCTTCTCAAATCAAAACCTTTCATAAAAATAGCCCTGGCTAATTTACAGTTGATGAGCTCAGCATTTTTCCATTTTGGCTCCCCATTTTCCCTAGTTATGCAAATGAACATTTGCTTGCGTGGCTTGGGAACAGTTTTTAAAAATAAGCAGTCAACAAGAAAGAAATGAGGGAGGGTCCTACATGAATTTATTTGGCCACTTTCATGATCCAAGGTTCTACCTAAATTTTGCCTCTTTAATAATATTTTCCTCTGCATTGTTGCTCTTAGAATTACATAATCTTTCTCCCCACTGCAACCATTAGTTATACCATCCATATTTAGGACACTTACTATGAGACATGTCTGCCTTTTATTTTGGAGACTATTCTGGATTAATCCAGGTGGGAGTCATGAACCAAAGGAAAAGAAATTGATGCTTTGAGTTTACATCCGAGATCAGATTCCATCTGTGTGAGTCTGGGGGATGTTGGTAATGGATTATAGTTCTCCTTGTTCTCCAAGCACATCTCCTCCTGCTCTGTCCTGCCTTTTCTCTCTCATTCTTGACCACATGCATGACTGGTTCAACAATGCTCTATCTTTGAATCCTTTGTCACCTTATCTTACAACTAGTTCATGCCTTGTCAAAAGTCAACCAGGGATTGCTCTCAATAGTTACCTTCTCCAGTCCCATGCTAGAAGGAGTTGGATGCATCTGTGCAGAAAAGGGCTGTTACAAATTCATGTCATCTCATTTGCATCATGACTTCTATGCTGCTTAGCAATCCTTTGATCTTTTCTGGATTTGTTATCACACTTCCTGCAGTGGTTCCTTCTACAATGAAAGTTGGAAGGGACCTCAGAGGTCATTAGGTACAAAGTCTTCATTTACAAATGAGAAAACCGAGGACCAAAGAAGAGAAGCAACGGTACTATGAGGCGGAACCAAGACTTAAACCCAGATCCTCTCACTCCAGATTCAATGATTGTTTTTGAACTGCGACATGCTTTATAATGTGTTTTCCTCAGTCTCGTGAAGAACATAAGAAGTCCTTAATGAAATGTTTGTTGGTTGCTGGCCATGAACACTTTAAAGAAATGAATGACAAGGTCTGTGATATTAATAACTGATGGACTGGATTCTTGTGGTTTTTAAAAATTCATTAATTGATTTTTGTTTGCCTGTAGAAGAAAAGAATATATGAGTATAGAGTGTTTTAGAAGGACCTCTCATTAACATGCAATACTTTCTCCTTGAAGCAAAGTTCAACTAAGCCAACTTTGATCTACTATTAAGAATATCCTCTGACTCTAGCAACTTCCAAATTACATTTGATTGTAACCAGAAGCTACTAAGAACTAATTTTATAACAGGCATCTGATATTATTAAGTATCAGAGTGTGAATATGGAACTCTGGGCAGGTCATTTAACCTCTCTCTGCTTCAGTTTCCTCATCTATAAAATGAGTATAATAATAGCATCCACTTCGCAGGTCTGTTGTGAGGACCAAATATAATAGTATTTGTAAAGTGCTTTGCAAATCTTAAAGTGTTATATAAATGCTAGCTGTTTATTGTTATTATCTCGAAAAAAGAAAATATTCCACGGCAAAGTAGGACAAAAGTAAAAGAAGTTGAAGTTAGAGCTATTGATTGATTTAAACAGAACAGTAAGAATGTTACTGCTAGTGAATTGGAAGAGAAAATATCTTCCTGAGTGCAATTACTCCCTTTAACCACTCTCTCTAAAAATCCCTCTTTCAATATGGTAAAAGCATGAATAAAGACTGAAGAATAATCTTTCTTAACTAGATTAAACAAGAAGAGATTACTACCCTTAGTTTGGCAACCCTAAACAAGAAAATAATCTTATGATCTTCATCTCAAGGAATTAAATTCCCTCCTTGAAACTAATCATCTTCTTTTCTGGGAAGAGTAGAAAAGACAGAATGTTGATGCAGTTGAGATCAAGGACTTCAGTCTAGGACAGGGTCAGAATATTAATATTTTAAATGTTTTTAATTAATATTAATATTTTATAACACAACCAAGATCCACCTTTTAAGATGTTTTATTGATGCCTTTTGATTTTATATCAGAGTTGTTTCTAAATATTAAGAGATGTAACTTCCTCCTCTTCCCTCATTACCTTCCCTTGTTACTGAACTAGCTCTGGCAATGCGTGCATCAATCTCATTATCAATGTGTACATCCCTGGTAACTGTGTACTACCAAGGTAATTGAACTTATCCACAGCATTCAAAACTTCTCCATTTGCTGTAATCGATGTTTCCACATATGGATGGTGTGGTGGTGGCTGATGGAGCACCTGCCAAAATTAGCACAAGCAGCAGAGAATTGATCTATATTTTGTTGCATCTCAGTTTCAGAGGCTGAGTTGAGTGCACAATCATCTATAAACAGAAAATCATACACCAACACTCTCTCCACTTTGGCTTGTAGCCTTTTCTAGTTGAAGAATTTTCCATCAGTGCGGTAGCTGACCTTGATGCCATGTTCATCCTCATTTGAAGCATTTGACAACAAGGCTGAAAACATCATGCTAAAAAGCATGGGAATTGTTTTTGTGACATGGGAGACACTGGCACATGACTGCTCAGCATGGCAAACCCACATCAGAGAAAGTGCTGTGCTCAAAGGAAACGCAGGATGCATAAATTGAAAGTATTCACCTCAAGTGTTCACACAGACTATTTGTGCCTGACCTGTGGTAGAGCATTCCGAGCTCATATTGGTCTGATCAGCCACAGTCAGACACAGTGAAACTTGACTCTAACATAGTGATATCATTTTTGTCCTCTTCATGAACGAAGGACAACAACCAACCAACCAACCCTTGTGACTAAGAAAAAAAGAAAAAACAGTTAAGAAAAATCAACTAACATTCCACCCCATACACATCTCAAAAAGAGGAAAGTGCCTATACTCATCTCTTCACTGCAACCAGGATTAATCAATATGATTATATCATATTGAGTTTTGTTTTATAATTCTTTTCAGTTCCAATTTTGTAGACATCATCTACGTTGTTTTTCTGGTTCTTCATTCTTCATCAGTTTATATGTCTTCCTACATTTTTCTGAATCCCTCAATCTACTTATTACAATGTAATAACAGACATTTTATCATGTATATATATCCCACTATTTGTACAGGAACCCCAATTGATGGACACTTGATTTGTTGGCCACTCTTTGCTACTAAAAAGGTACTGCTATGAATTTTTTGTTATATTACAAAATCTTTTTGCCTTTGGCCTCCTTGGATTATAGTATGATCTTTAGGTTATAGAGTATGAACTGGTTGGTCTCTCCTCCCCCTTCCCTTTTTTGCATAATTCTAAATTATTTTCCAAAATAGTTGGATGAATCCATGGCTCCACCAACAGTTTACTAGTGAGCTAGTCTTCCTATATTCTCTCCAACTTTGACTATTTTTGTGATGATTAGACTTCTATGGGTTTAAATAGGATTAGTTACCATCAGCGTTACTATCAGGAATGGTGTCATCATAAACTGGTTATAATTAAGATAAATTGGTTTAAGTTCAATTTAACATTGGCTTGATAGTGATCAAGAAAATATGCTTCATTTCCTCATTTCAGCTCTTATTTTGGTCAAGATACAGACAACCAGTTGTCTATAGTCTTTGCTTGCTGAATCAAAGAGTTGGAAGGACTTCAGAAATCTAACCCAAATCTGAAAAAAGAAACATCATTGACATATTCTATGAGAAGTCATTCAGCCTTTGCTTGAAGACTCCTAAATAGTAGGAATCTACTCATTCTCAACACAGCCTCTTCCATTTTAGGGGTATCTCTAATCGATACAGAATGTCTTCCTCCATCAAGATTAAATTTGATCCCTTTGCGATGTCTGTGCATTGCTCCTACTTCTGACCCCAGAGATGAAGCAGAGAAAATTTAAACCTTCCTGAGCATTTACAATATGCCTAACCTGGCTCCTCCCTACTTCTTCAGCTTTTTTAGCCCTTAATTCCCTCTACACACTCCGTGATATTTACACTGGCGACACTCCTTGTACCAGCTGTCCTCCATGTCTGGTTTATTTTGTTTCATCTCTTTATTTCCTTGGTTTCCTTCATGATATAACTCAAATCCCACTTTCTGCTGGAGACTTTTCACTAGCGTCCCTCTCCCCTGCTCCAAGACACTAATGCCTTCTCCTTTCAGACTACCTTTATAAACTCAAATAACTTGTATAAATCAAGATGTTTAGATGCTGGTTTCCCTATTAGAATGTGTTTTCACTGATAACAGGGAGTGTAGTTTTTCCTTGTTTTTGTTGTTGTTTTTGGCCCTTCTTTGTATCCTCAGGGTTTAGCACATTAGATAAATAATTAATAAATGATTGTTGACTGAATAACATCATGATTGTACGTGCACAACCTATATTAGATTGTTTGCTGTCTTGGGGAAGGGAGAGTAAAAGGAGAGAGGGAAAAAAAATTGGAACTCAGAATCTTACAGAAGCAAATTTTAGTTGATTAAGTAACACATGACAACCTTTCAAATACTTTCAGACATCTTAAGGATCACAAAGTATAGGAGCTGGATTTTGTACAACAAAGCGCTGAACACCACAGAGCAAATGCTTTACCCTTGTCACACCCAAAAGTCTGTCCAGTTGCAGCTTAGCCAAATCTTAATGCGTCGTTGGTCCAAAAGTTGTAATTAACTTGGTCTTTGGTGGGTTTTATGGCTCACGGATGACTAGAGGATCTCACTGGATTCTCTTAAGGCCTCTTTATTTTTGAATGGACCTTTTGGACTCCATACTGCTATGACTCAAATGCCATGGATGAAGGTTGATCAAACTAACTACTTGGTGTGGGGGGGAAGTGGTAGGTGGAGAAGTACTTAGATGAAACTAGTGTTGCTGTACTCATTGCTGTGGTCTCTCAAAAATGTTTCTCAGTCTGAGTATGGTTGAAAGGATGCTCTGTCTGATTGTTTTCTGATCCTTCTAATCTCTTTAATCAGTCAATCTGCAAGTTAAACTCAAGATAGAAAAAAAATCAGTGAGACAACATAATACTTCAAGGGTGGTTATGACAGCCTCTGACAATAAACCCCCACGCTGGTGGAACAGCTGGTAATTCCTCTTAGCATCTGGGAAGAAGGTCTGAAAATTGTCACAATACTCTTTAGTTTGCATTGCTTTACAGGTGCTCATCTCACACAAGCAGATGGTGATAAAAAGAGAAGATGTCACAGAAAGCTGATGGGAAGCAAGGTGGAAACTTATTAGTAACATTATATAAAACCAGTGAATAGTATAGAAGTGATTTGGCTAAGTCTCCCAAACAAAATTGTAAAGGGACAATATAACATTTTTAAGCAAAGGTGGATTATGTCCATAAAGACGCTCAGGGCACCAGTAGAATTTCCAGGTTATAAATTCTTCCTTCCTTTACTCTAGAAGCAAAAAAAAAATATAGTTGATTCCATGAGCCATTGCACAAATAGCCAACTGACATTTGTGATAGTTTGACTCTGATAATTAGTCCTCAAATGATGACATACTTTCCATAAAGTCACAGAATCTTAGAGTTTGAAGGGACTCCAGAAGCTATCTGGTCCAACTCACACCAGAACAAGAATCTCCTCTATGTAATCCCTGACAAATAGCCATCCAGTTTCTGATGAAAAGATATGTATTCAAAGGGGAATCCATTATTGTCCCCTGAAAGATTACACTCAGTTTTGCTGGGTAAGTTATTTTTTTTTGGGAGTATCATGTTCCATGCTCTTCACTCACCAATATTACTGGCTGCTAAATTTTGTATGATTGTGACTATATCCTTGATACTCGAATTCTTTATTTCTGGCTGCTTATAGATTTTTTTTTGACCAGGATACTCTGGATTTTTGCTATAGCATTCCTGGGAGTTTTCATTCTGGGATTTCTTTCAAGAAATCAGTAATGGAGTCTTTCTTCTTCTACTTCATCCTTTGGTTCTAACAGACACAGGCAATTTTCTTTCATGATTTTTTGAAATATGTCAAGGCTTTTTTTTTACATTATGGTTTTCAGGTAGATCAATAATTCTTAAATTATCTCTTCTTATTCTTTTATGGCATGTTTAACTTCTGTTTGGTTCATTCTAATTTTAAAAGAGTCCTTTATTTGGATAAGGATTTTTTAAAGTTTTGTACAGTTGTTGATTCTTTCTCCAAGTCTTTCTTCCATAACTCTTATTTCTTTTCTAATTCTTTTTCATTTTCATTTAATTCACTTTACTTTAAACTCATTTTAAAACATTTGTATAATTTCTTTTAGGAATTTGAATTGAATTCAAATTGGACAAGCTGTGTTTTCATTTGAGATTTTGCTTGTAGGTGCTATAGAGTTATTTTCTTCTTATGCATTTGTGTCTTGGGCAACTCTAATCTCATAACAGCACTTTATCTTTAGTAGTTTAGTCATTCATCCAGTGATCTGTTCTGAATAGCTAGTTCTTGGCCTAGGTGGGAGCCCTAGGGTGAAGTCTGCAATCCAACCCCATCTCTCATAGTTGCCCTGAGGATGGGAAGAGTAGAACTGAGTCCAAGATTTTCTCTGGTTGATCACATGCATTCTGGGCACTGTGTCTATATTCCTGACCCCATGCTGCTGGTCTCTGCTAGGTGCTGAGTCCATAATCAGGTCTGGGTGTCTCTGTGTTGCTGGCCTTCTTCCAAACTCTGTTTGAGCCAACTCCTGTTCCACAGTTCCACCTCTGCTCACTTTCCTGTAGGTAAAATTTGTGATTTTGGGCTAGAAAGATGACCCATTGTGGTTTTTCCTTTGATTTCCTGGCCACTATTCAGCCCTGTGTCAGCTACTACTGTTGTTGGAGGAGCTGAGCTATAATCTTGCCCATATTGTACCATCTTGGCTGGTCTTCAGTCAACCTTCCATGGAAAGCATTCTACTTTTGGATAAATCTAATTGTTAGGAAGATTTTCCTTACATAGAACTGAAAAATGAGTCTGTAACATCTACCTATTGTTTCTTGTTCTGACCTTTGGTCACAAGCAGAACAAGTCTAATCCCTTTTCTGCTGACAGGCTTGCAAATACTTAAAGTCAGTTAGCATACCTTTTTTATCTAGGCTAAATATCTCCATTTCCATCAGTTGTTCATTGGATATTATGTTCTCTATTCCTCTTTTCATCTTGGTCATCTTCCAGACTTGTTCCAGTGTATCATTCTGACAGTTTTCATTATATGGGTTAGTATTGGTGTGCTGGTATAAAAATAGCATCACTTTTGAAAGAATCACTTTTACTTTTATGGGAATCTGCTGTTTAGGGAAAGGTTTATCTCCATGACAGTGCCATCTTGGGAGAGGGATAGATATATTGCTTTTGACATTGAGGTTCTGGATTGGTACACTGTTTTTTGACACAGGAATATTTTGTAAAAAGAATACAGGTCTATGCCAACAATCTTATAAGCTGGTAAGTGGGAAACAATACATAGCAACTGTGTGATCCTAAGTTTCTCTAGGGAAAGCAAGATTTCTTGGAGATCAGACTGTTTATTTCTTGGCTCATAATTCCTGACCATGGTGTTAACTGTATTTATGAATTAGCTGCACCAGAGAAGCAGTAATGGTATACTGGAAAGAAAAGCAGCTAGGTGACTCAGTGGGTAGAGTGCCAAGCCTGGAGTCAGGAAAACTCATCTTGCAGACTCCAAATCTAGCCTTAGAAACTTACTAACTGTGTGACCCTGGTCAAGTCACTTAACCCTATTTACCTCAGTTTTCTCATCTATAAAATGAGCTGGAGAAGGAAAGAGCAAATCACTTTGGTCTCTTTTCCAAGAACCCTTCTCCCCCCGAATGGAGTCGCAAAAAAGTTGGACAAGAATAACAACAATGACAAATACAGGAAATAACACTGATCTTGAAGTCTAAAGACCCTAGTTTGAATCTCAGCTGTGATTCTAACTAGTTGTGTGACCTTGGACAAGTTGCTCAAGTTCTCTAAATAGCAAGGACCTCATCTGTAACATGGGGATCGTAAGTACTTGCACTATTTCTCTTACAGAATTATTGTAATAAAAGCATTGTGAAAACCATAAGTGCTATGGAATCTGTGATTCTGTGAAAAATTTATCTCCATTTGAGAACTAATTTGCAGGGTCAGGCTACCAGAAATGTCAATTGCCTATTTGTTCAGTGGTCCATGGAATCAAGTACATTTTTTTCCTTTGGGGTAAAGGGAGGAAAAATCCATGCTCTGAAATTCTACTAGTGCCCTGAATGTCTTTCTGGACATAGTCCAGCCTAGCTTAAATTATTTACCCTTTAGCTCCTGTGATGAACTGAAAAATTGATCTCCAACTCCAGGATATCACATTGGAAACTTTATTTCACCCTGACCAAACATCCACTCCTGTTTAAGTGATAATACAAATAAATCTGGCTCCTTTCTCTTTTTCTGCCCTTCCTACTACCTGCTCCCTCCCCACCCCATGTGACAATTTCAGGTGTACCATTTAGAGGACCTGCAGCATATGATTGCTCTCACTCTTATGAATGTGCATGAGATTCACATGTCAGCAGTTTCTTGCCAAAGGGCATGACACAAAGGCAAATGCACCCTTAGGTGATGAGGTTTGGCTCTGTTGTTAATCCAGCTATTTGAATTCTCTAATCAAGTTGTATTGGTGGCTGTACTGCAGAAAGTGGATCTTTTTAAAAATGACTAGAAATCTCTCTAGAGACTCACTGGAGGTGGCATTAAGGAGATTTCTTTCTATTCCATTTTTCTTCTCTTTTTTAAAATTCTCCTTTTATCAGCTGCTTCTGCCTCTTTTTTTTTTTTTGCTTCTCTCTTTTTCTCCTGGCTAAATGAAATAATAATCACACCTGTCATGAACAAAGTATTGTGGGGAATGCAAGAGAATTGGATCTGCCTTCAGGGAACTTAGAATTTAGTTGGAAGACAAGATTACAACATATGAAAAGCTCAATAATGATAGTTTGAGCAGTATGAGAGAGCGATGGAGGAGACTTCATAAGGGAGGATGTAATTAGTAAGCAGACGAGTGGTACCAACAATTCATGCTGTTTACACAGAAGCCAGTAACTTTGGATTTTTGGTTTTGGTTTTGGTTGATCAGGGAAGTGAGATTTAAACTGACTTGGATGATGAATCAGTTCTAGATAAGTAGAGAGGAAGAAGAAGCTGTTTAATGTAAGAGTAATGAAATGGAGATGGAAAAACACATTTGTTACCAGATAGGGCATTAAATCTTCAAACTGCATGGTTTTAGAAATCATGAAAATAAGCATTTATTAAGCATATTGTGTGTGCTAGGGAGAAAGAGCTAAAAGTGCCTTGCATAAAGTAGGTACTTAAAAATTCTTGGATTGAATTGATTTTGCTGAATTTCCTTCCTTGTGAAAAACCAAAAGATGAAGTGAAAGGTTCTGTTTTATATTTTGGTCATAAGGGGGCAAGGGAAGGCAGAAAATAAAGAGGGGAAGAGGAAGGACATCAGCTTTAGAGTCTAGAGTCTAGCTTTATAGAGAGTAGAACCAAATCATTTTTTTTTTTTGTCAGCCTCTCTGCAACCATTAGGGATTTAGCTATTAACCATGACTAAGGTTGCATCTGAACTAAGACCTAAGGCTGCAAAGGCATTTTTATCCTTTGCCACTCCTTATATTTATAACTTGGTTACTCTGTATAATCATTTTGTGAAATGAATTTGCAAATGAATCCCAGGATTAATTTCATTCTTTGTGTTTTCATAGCAAGGGTGTGAAGAATCAGCTCTGTGATTCTGCTTGAATACTTTAGGGGTTTGAAATGTGCTTCAAAATCTTTCTGAGGTTTTTCTTAGTATTTTGGGGAAGGTAAGCTGGATTTATTGTGAACTAATGGTTTCTGAACTCATGCCATTCTTGTGAAGAAAATAGATATGAACTATAAGGTAATATAGTTAAATGGATTAAGAACTGGTTGCCAGGTGTGACTCCAACAGTAGTAGTTAATGGCTCAATGTCAACACAATGGGAAGTCTCCAATGGAGTACCCTGAGGGTATGTGTTTGGCCTTATATTGCTTAACATTTTTATCAATGATTTGGGCAAAAGCACTGACTGCCCTGCTCATCAAACTTACAGATGAGGCAGGAGGAGAAAATAATTTACATTCTGCATGATAAAGCCAGGATCCAAAACGAACTTGACAGCCTAGCATTGGGCTGACTCTAATACTATGAAATTCAAAAGGTCTACCTGTTCATTCTTGCAGTTGGATACAAAAAGTCAACCTCACAGGTACAAGAAGGAGGAGGCATGTTTAGACAACATTTTTCCTGAAAAAGATCTGGTGATTTTAGTGGAATGCAAGCTCAGTACGAGCCAGCAATGTGATGTGACAGTCAAACAAAACAAACGTGGGCTAGAACTGCATTGATGGGCAGGCAGAGCTTCTAGGAATAGGGAGGGAAGGGATACTGTGCTCTGTCCCAATCAGACTTCCTAGGGAGTACTACATTTTAAGTGACACCATTTAGGGACATAGACGAGCTAGAGAATCTAAGAAGCCAACCAAGATGGCGGAGGGCCTTGAATTCATCAGTTGATGGAAACTGGCATGTTTAGTCTGGAAGAGAGAGTATTCAGAGATGGAAGAATATGGATACACTAGCTTTTTCCAGGTATTTGAAAGGCCCAGACATGCCCTGCACAACTCCACAGGATGGAACAAGGAGCTGTGAGGGCAAACTACAATGACTCATATCTATGAGGTTTCTTTCCAAGACTGCTCAGAAGCAACAACTGTAGAATCACATCCCTTCCAAAGTCACCTCCTGCTGTCTCTGAAGGTGGACAGACTTTGTGCTGAAGTGTTTGCCCTGCTGGTTCTTTCCTCTTTTCCCTGCTAAGTGATACGTTAAGAATGGCACAGCAGCTACTGAGGTCACTGGGTATGATTAATGGCATATGGGTTAGAATTTTGAAGTCCTTCCTGTTTGACTGTAAATAATACATGAATGGCTGAATGTCCACACCCAAAGAAATAGCTCAAAGATGTTTTCCAAGTTTGACATTAGCCACATTAGCTTGTAAGCACCGAGAAACTATGGAAAATGTGGAAAAACAGTACTGGTCTTCACTCTTAGCAACTGTCTTTGTTTTTGGGTTCCTGTCCACCGTATTTGAAATCAAGGCTGGAGATCTCTTCTGGAGCAACTTACTTCCTGTCAGAGGCTTACTGATGTAGTCCCCTCTCTTTGTTCAACAAGGCCTAATAGATAGAGTGCTGAACTGTGAAGACCCAGATTCAAATTCTGCCTCTGAGACTTTTTAGTCAACAAGCTCTTACTATGTGCTAAGAGCTGTGGATACAAAGAAAATGAAAAATAGTCCGTACCTTCAAGGACAGTACATTCTAATGGAGGCAGTAACATGCAAATAACTAACTACATAGTGTATGTCTATACACACACCAATGTCTAAAATATGGGTGTATATATACCCATATGGGAGCGTATCCGTGGCTATACATGTGCATATGCATACTCACGCAGAGTAGATAGAAAGTTATTGAAGACATGGAAGCGCCAGACATTGGAGGGAGTGAGAAAAGCTTCCTGAAAAAGGTGAGATTTAAGTTGAGTCTTGAAGAAAGTCATGGAAACTAAGAAGGGGGATGAAGAAATAAAGTATTCCAGTTTGGGAGAATGGTCAATGCAAAGACACCGAGACAGGAGATGAGAATGTTATGATTAAGGTGCTGCCATAGGACCAGTCTAGCAGGATTATGGAGTATATGGGGGTTTGAGGGTAGGGTGGAATAAAGTGTAAGAAAACTGGAAAGGTGGAAAGAGGTCAATCAGTGCAGAACTTTAAATGCTAAACAGAGGAAATAGAGAGCCACTGGGGCTCCTTGTTTGAGAAAGATCACCTTGGCAGCTGAGTGGAGGATGGAGTCAGGTAGGGAGAGGTGACAGGGGGAAAGCAGTTAAGATTCTAATGCAAGAGTCCAAGAGAGTTGATAAAGGTCTGGACTGGGGTGCTAGCTCTGTACAGTAGAGAATGTGACTTATATAGGAGATTTATTTTGTGAAAGTAGAGAGAGTTCTGTGACCATAACTAAGTTATTTAGAATCTCTGAAGTGATGTTCTCACCTGTAAAAGGGATAGAATAATGCCTGTAGTAGCTACCTCATGGGGTTGTTGTGAGGACCAAATGAGATACTATATGTAAAACACTCTGTAACTATAAAATAAAATGCTGGATAAATGTCAATTATTATTTAGACTAATACATGAAGTTTTTATTAAGGGAGACATAACTTTATGCTAATAGATGTGTGCTATAAATTTAAAACTAACATGAAATTTGAATTTGAGGCCCCATCTCCCCCTGTTTGGTAACTGTCCACAAAAGCTCCATATGATTTGGCATAAGTTAATATAGTGGCTATCTGAATATTAAGAGTATTAAGAGCATAAAGGAAAAATAATTACTGCCTTTCAAATATGTTGAAAAAATGGGGTTTAAATTGAGTTGAATCATTCTAGGCTTCAGATGGAGGCCAGTATTTTTCTTTTTAATCCTTTAATGCTTTAGTTTCTATCCTGTCTGGAAAGGTTTTCATGGACTGCAAATTCTATGTGAGGCAATAGTATGTAGCTAATTCTGTGTTTGTTGTGGTTCAGTCATGTCCAATTTTTCTTGACCCCATTTGGGGTTTTCTTGGCAAAGATACTGGGAAAGTTTCCCATTTCCTTCTCTAGTTCACTTTACAGATGAGGAAACTGAGGCAAGCAGGGTTAGGTGACTTGCCCAGGGTCACACAGCTAGTATCAGAGACCAGATTTAAACTCAAGATGAGTCTTCCTGACTTCAGGCCTGGCCCACCATCCACTGTAGTGACTATATCACCTAACTGCCCCTAATCCTGTGTTAAGGTACAGCAATAGATACGGGTTATTCAAAAAGAGGCAGTTAATGATCCTGCTGCCTTCTGCTCTGGGCAGACCAGAACTGGATCATTGTACAACATATTTTAGAACAGATGAGGACAACCTGGAGTGGACTAGAAGAGCACAATGAAAATGCCAAGAAGACTAGAGACCATGGCACAGGGGAATTAGTTGGAGGAGCTGGAGATGTTTGGCTTGAAGAAGGCAATACTTAAAGGGAGATATGACAGCTGTCTTCAAGTATTTGAAGGACTGCCATGTAGAAGAAGGACTACATTTGTCCTGGCTAATCCTTGAACATAGAAGTAGGAATGATAGATTTAAGTTGTATTGGCAGATTTAGAATGTAAGAAACAGCTTTCTGACAATTATATTTTCCCCCAAATGGAATGTGAGGTAGTAAGTATCAATCAGACAAAACTAGCCTCTGACTGTGGGTGACCAGAGCTGAACAAAGCAGGCTAGAGACAGTCAGGAATAAAACAGAAGTTTAATTTCAAAATGAGGAAAATGACTTGCAAGCAAGGGCACATGCTCTGGAATCCTGCCTTTAGTGGGTGAGACCTGAGGCAGTGTGGGGAGATCTCAATACTTTTATCTATGGTTATGCAATGATCTGTAGCTCTGACAATGAGGCGCTGAGATTTTCCTGTGGCTGAGATCATCCGGAGGGTGAGTGCAAAGGATTGTTGTTATGCTAAACTCAGGGCATAGCTAAACTCAGGGCATAGCCTGCTTGCTGGATCTTAGCTCTGGAAGACAGGGTGTTTCCTAATTTCTTGATATTTCCCCCTTTTGGCCAAAGGGAGTGGGTCTGAAAGAACCCTTAACCTTTTGACCAATAAAGAAGAGGCAGATATAGGTCAAGATACCATGAGAGTAGAGTTGGGCCAGGACAACATGTTGCTCAGGGGGTTAGTTCCTTGAGGGGACCCACTGGGAAAGTGTATCCCAGGTATCATTGCTAGCCATTGTTTGCTTTCAAGCATAAAAGAGAGGAGGGACAAGAATGTAGAAGTAGATTATGCCAATACACACTTGAAAGAAGGCTTTGGTGGTTGAGTACATAATGAAAGGGAAGAACACAAGAAATTAAGACAGTATACTCAGCCCTCATCCAGAATCTTGGGACAGCCTTCTCACCTAGATGTTGGCTACTTCTGGGTCCATACTAGATGAACTCTACAGTACCTGGAGGGTCCTACTGTCCACTCAGGAGCAGGTGCTTTCTTCAGATGATCCAGGAGTCCACACCCACAAGTTAGATAGCTGTGGGAGTAATCAGAAGGACCTGGTAGGGGCCCTGAGAGAAAACTCCTTGCATCAATCTCTGAATCTAAGTTTCTGGTGATCATAACATAGGTCCTTAGTTAAGAGTCTCTAAACAATATATAGAGATGATCCAGTATCCCAGGCACACAGGGTTATGTTCAAACAATGCAATAAAGTTTTTCTCAAAGTTCCCGTAATCACATAATTACATGAAGTCTGATACAGATCAAACTCCTTAGCTATCTCACAATAGACTAGTCCTGAAGGAAGATTTACATATCACCAAGGTAACCAAGAAAACTTAAACATAACTAAAATCAAGTCTCCTTATATTCTACTGATATATTCTCAATATCTAGTTAACTAGTACATTTTGAGTCCCAGATGTTTCATGAAGTTATCATGTCCCTAGATATATTTTCTTGGACAATAGGCTTTATTCTCAAGGCCAGCTCTCTCTCATTCCAAATCTAGAGGTTCTAGATAATTCTGCTAGTAATATCATTTAAATTTGATTCTCCAAATTTGAAACTTCAGGGAGTTTCAGTTTACATAGCATTTGCTTTTTCTATCCTTACCTAAATCCTGTATCTGATATAAGAATCTTTTTTTAAATTTATGAGCTATTTTTTTATTTCTTCACCAGCACTGGATAGTTTTGGTAATTACTACCTTATAATATAGTTTAAGATCTGATATGCTAACCCTCATTCCTTTATATTTTTATTAGTTTCTTTGATACTCTTGACCTTTTTGTTCTTTATTTTTATTATGTTGGCCCTGAATAATTTATATTTCTCCAATTATTTTAGTCTTTTATAGTTCCTGGGTTTGTTTTGGTAAATGTACTTCCAGGTATTTTATACTGTCTAGAGCTATTTTAAATGGAGTATGTCTTGTTATCTCTTCTTGCAGGGGATTGTTTGGGATATATCTAAAATTATTAATTGTTTCAAGTAACTTTTTAGTTGAATTTGGGATTTTCCAAGTATATCATCATATTATCTGCAAAAAGAGAGAGTTTTATTACCTCATTCCCTGTTTTAATTCCTCATTTTTTTTTTCTCTTATTGCTGTTGCTAGGATTTCCAATACAATACTGAATAACGTAGGTGGAAGTGGCCTTCCTTGTTTCACACCTGATCCTATAAGGAAGGCTTCTCGATTCTCCCTTCTCCCTTTCCAAATAATGCTTGCTGATAGTTTCAGATAAGCAGGCTTTTTTTCTTATCAATTTAGCGAAAAATCCACTTATACCTATATTTTCAAATAGAAATGAGTGTTATACTTCATCAAAAGCTTTTTCTGCATCTATTAATAAATCATGATTTTTTCTTTTATTATTGACAGAATTCATTATGTTAATAGTTTTCCTTATGTTAAATCATTCCTGCATTCCTAGAATAAATCACACTTGGTCATAATGTTTAATCTTTACAATATATTGTTATAATCTTTTAGCTAGTATTTTATTTAGGATTTTTGCATCCGTATTCATGAATGAAATTAGTCTAATTTTCTTTTTTTGTCTTTACTCTTCCTGGTTTTAGGTATCAGTATTATATTTGTTTCATAATAGGAGCTTGGTAGGATCCTTTCTTTGTCTATTATTCCACATAATTTATTCAATATTGGAATTAGTTGATCTTTAAATATTTGGTAGATTTCTCTTGTAAATCTGTATGCTCCTTGGTTCTTTTTTTCTTAGGAAGCTCATTTATGGCCAGTTCTGTCTTTTAAAAATATCAGACAAATACTATAAAAGTGTGAAAATAATTTCATTTTCTCTACCATTATCAATACAATTTTATATGTAAAATCTTTAATACAATTTTGAGAACTTATAATAGTCATGACAGATAAATATGGAAGTCAATCGTATCCATATATTTATTTCTTAGAGAAAATGATCTAATCCTGTTGTTTTTCTCAAAATTTACTCTTCCATTTAATTAGAAATCTTTTACATTATATCTTTATATTATTACGTTATCTCATCATTTTCCCCTTAGAAGGCTACCATCCCTATATTATAATTTGATCACAAATACAGGTTAAAATTGTAAGATGTTCATATTTGCATCCTATTATAGTAACTCAGAGATGTTCCAGTATCAATCTATTACTTAATGGATTTATTATTATACTTACAAAACTTCTGAATTATAGAAATTTGCTATAAAAAGAAAAAGAGGGACATAGTTATAACAATGTCATGTATTATAATGGGGGGGGGGGGAAACTTCCATACCTCTGCTTAATTCCAGGCATGAATCATATCTGATAGCCAATCATGTAGTCACAGGGTAGCAAAAGCAAGGCTCAGGATTAACTAGGTGGGAAAATTTCCATTTCAGAAAAGAAATAGAACAATGGAGAAACAGAGTCAGGAGGCTCCTACCTAGGCAGGGCCCAAGTTGTCTCCAACACTTTTCCTAAACGCAAATATCCATATTTAGCAGTTCCCAGACTGCAGCACATGCCATTTTCTACTATTGGCTTAATGACAATTCAGACAACCATTCTTGTAATCGAAGCTTGGAACAATAGTTAAGTTACAGTCCCAGAAATTTTTACCTTAAATGGCAAAATTTCACTAACTGTAACTTGGGGCTTAAATAGCTTTCCTGATGTTTCATTTGTCCTTTACTTATAAATTAAAAGGACCCATATTTTGGGGCTTCAGACATGCAGCAAATACCTGATAATTGATTCATCATTAATGTGTTGAAGCTACATCTTTAAACCACCATATACACTTTCATAATTACCAAAAATTTCAAATGAAAATTTGCTATTATATGTTACTATTATCTTCTTTATAATGAAATATACCTCATTAAATGTTTAACAGTTTTCAAATATCTATTTTTTTAAAATCACATTCTTTTAAAAGTTTAATTTATGGGTAAGAGTATCCAGATTAAAAAGTTGTTTTGTCTAATAGCATTTCTGTTATGATGGTCTCTTAAATTTCACAATATAAGATAATTTAGAAATATAATAATAACACAAACAATATCTTGTATTTAAAACATGAAATCAAATTCAGATGACATCAGTTGCATTCCCAAATTATCACATATAAAAATCATTAATCACATTACCTTTGTCATTTTAATCAGGTATGGAACAATTACATTCAGTTAAAGAAATAATGTAGTGCTTAGCATATGCCAGTCACTGTATTAAACTCTTTACAATAATTATATTATTATGATCTTCACAGCAACCTTTGCAAGTGGGTACCATCATTATTTATGTCTTTACAGAAACTGGAGCAAACAGAGGTAAGATAATTTACCTGAGATCACACAGCTAATAAATTTCTACAACCAAAACAAAGAAAGGTGGGTTCACCAAAGGCAGAGGCTGGCTGGTCTCCCCACCTCATATTGCCACATTAGACTCTATCAACCTTCCCAGGCAGTAACTGGGTTGAGCCTACCAAGGGCTGGGTCTGCACTGGAGACACTGGTTGGGCTTTGGGGAGTATGGTGTGGAGCACTAGTACAGAATGGGAATCCCAGGGACTGGGGTGGCTGGTACTAGGACCTTCCCTTTGGTGGTAGTTCCTGGTGGCTGGGCAAAGTACCTCCTGGTCACAGTACCTGATCACCTGACAGCTGAGCTTTGGGGCCAGGTGATGTTGGGTCTGGGGCCACTTGCAACTACTGGGTCAGGATGGGCGGGATGTACTGCACCTGGGTGATGCCCCCAGGCTTTTCTAGAGGAGTGGCCTGCAGGATGCCCAGGGACACAGGGCTGTTGGAGCCACTGCCTCTCACAGCTACAGCTGTTCCCCCTCCCCACCAGGTGCACACTGAATGGCTGGAGGGGCAGGATGTAATTCAAGTTTTCCTACATTTTTCTAGAATTTTTTTTTAACACCTGTATTTGGGAATTTGATCTGAGATGAGAGAGCTTAACAGGGAGAGAGAGAGGGTCTCTGACCTGGGGGAGTTACAAGAGATCTCTGGTTTAAACAATCATTCAAGGAAGGATTAACAGGGGGTTGCTGTAAAGTGCCAATCATTTACCTATTTTTTTTCTTTTTCCACTATGGGATTGCTTCCAAACTATCTGCCTTCCTTCATTGCCCTAGAACAATGAAACTATTAAGCTTGCCACTTACTTTTAATTTTTATAAAATTTAATCTTTATTTTTACTTAAAATGAGTTCTACAGAATTCAAAACTTACTAAGATACATCAGAGGGGAATGAGTTCCTGGAATTACCCAAAAGTCTTAGGAGCTCCCTCTTGCAATTTTAAAAATGTTAAATCTTCAGACTTCTTAATCTGCTAAAATGTTTTTAGTAATTCCACAAACTTTGATTATCTGACTTTATTTATATAACTCCTACCTAGCCAAAGCTGAAATGATAGGAAAAAAAGTGTTTTGCAGGTTTTTTCTTTTTTTTCTTTTCTTATAACCTAATCTCACTTGGAAAGCCTAAAGTGGGAGTTAATCCTGTTACTGGGACAATTGCTTCAAGTATGAAAGTTCATTAATCTTTCCCAATGCTCTAAACTCTCTGGCTACAGCCCTTAGAAGTTTTTCTGTCTGCCTGCATTTTAAATATTTTAACATAACAATCTGGTTCACAATACACATGACACTGTTATTTTACATTTTACAAAGACACACCAACACAATGACAAGACGGAACTTACAAAGAATTCTAACAAAGTGTATCAGTTTTCAACTTTAGGTTCACAGTTACAATTTTACAGAAGCATGCAGAGAGGCCAGTTAACAGAGATGTGCAGTTAGGAAAGGATATCCTTACCAGAGTGATTCAGGATGAACTGGGTCAAAGAAGGGGCCCTGGAGTTTTCCTCACAAAGAATGGTGAGCTTAACCAAGGCAGGAGCTCAGAGGATTGGAACAGGGAGAAGGGCAGAGGACTCAACAGACAAAGGACAGGTTGGACTCTGGAGAAATAAATATCCAGTGGCACCTAGTCCATTCCCATTGGTACCAGAGAGTCCAGTGGTCCAGTTCAATGTCCAATACCCCTTCTGACATATGTTTCTTATCACTTGAGGTCTTCAAATGGAGGCTGAATGACCACATGTTGGGGATATTGTAGTGGGGATGCCTATTTAGGCACAATTTTCATGCACTTAAGTGACCATGAAACCACATCAATATGAACAGAGACTACCAGGAAGCTTCATCAAGGAAGGTACAGGTTAAGCTTTAGCCCTCCAGGCCAACCAAGTCCTGGAGAACAGCTTTGCAGCCTTTAACGGAAAAAAAAAAACCAAAAAACTAGTCAAACCCATCCTATAAGGAGAGGGGGAAAGCTAGTAGATGGTGATGATCCTATCTCAGTGGTAGATTGATGGTAGCAGAACTGTTCACTCTTTTTACCAAGTCAGTTCATTTGTTGTTGACTTAATTCAGATGCTCATGAATTATTTCTAACACAAACTGGATTATGAGAATTCAATAAATGTTAACTAGGAGACCTTAATTGATGCCTACAAACTCCTCAGTTCATGAAACTATCTTGTCATGACTATATTACGTAAGCAATAACACAGATCAAAGGATAAAAGATTTAGAACTTAGAAGAAACATAAAGGCTGCCTTGTACAATTCCTTCATTTTACAAATAAGGAAACTGAGTCTAAAGAAAGTTAAATAATTTTCCCCAGGTCACACAGGCAACAAGAGTTAGAGACAGAATTTGAACCCTGGCCCTCTGATTTCAGAGATGGTGCTTTTCCCCATTAAATCAGATTTGTCTCTTTAGGTCATAATAGATAATTCTTAGAGACTTTTCTGCATCTGAGACTTGCCCATCTGCGCAACAGGTAGTATGAAGGAGAGGGTTTAAATTCAACTTTTTGTCTCTTCAAGAGCAAACAATACACTACACCCTGCTTCTCATAGATGTGACATCTCTTTAAAAAGCAGTAATAAATTTACAGCCTATACTTTTTGACTTTGCATTCTCCATTGCAAGTTTTTTAAATTTGTTAATATTAATAGAGATACTCTCCATGTTTGAAATTCCTTTGCAGAGCTAACTTATTTGAGAGAGGCTTCATTTAGATAACTTTATGTTCACTGCCTTGTGTGTTTGATATGTATATATTCCTCTATTTGTTAGTTGTAGTGGTTGACTTATTTACAGCCACTCTAGGGAGGATTTCACATTTTCCTTCAAAATTCCATGACAGAGACAATGTTTTATCCCTGTGTGAAGTGACTTAGAGCAGGAAGAGCAAAATGTCACTTTCAGGGTTTGCAGTACCACTTCTGGATAATGTCTTTAGGTAGGAAAAAATTGTTTTGTCACAGGACTGAAAGGAAAGTCAATTAAACATTCATGGATAGCATGCATCACTTAATGTTATACAATAAGTAGTTTTCAGAGAAGTTTTGTGTTAATGGGAATTCTGTAAATTGAAAAATCTTTTTAATGGATTAGACATGTTTGCAATCACTTGCAAGAATCTCCCACATATTGCAAATATTACCCAATTTGTCTGCTTCATAAATTTGGAGTTTGGGATCTGGGCTTTCTTAAAGCCACCTCTTATGTGTGTTGCACTCATATATCTAGTTCCTGATGATTCTGGGAGCAGAACTTTCAGTGTAACTGGCTAAAATCTTCTTGGTGCTTTGCCCAAAATGCTAAAGCACTCAGATTGCTGCATTTTTCCTCTTTGGGACTTTCTTTTATCTCAGCAACCCCAAAATGAACACTGATCAGAAACTTTTTTATGAATTTAATTAAACAAAACATTTTTAAAGGACCAAGTGCAGAGAGTTCTTTGAGGCATTGGGGTAAATCCAAAGCTCAATAGGACCCAATCTCTGAATTTACAGTTTTAGTAGGGGGCAGAATGGAGTTTGACACATAAAAAGTAGGAGGCATCATGGGTCTGGATTCAGAGGATTAGGAGTTAACTCCTCACTCTCCTATTTACTACTTGTGGGATCTTGGGATTTAACCTCCCTTGTTTTTACTCATCCTTAGTATGACGTGTTTGGATTAGATGGCGTTTGAAGTGCCTTCCAAGCTCTAGATCCATGATCTTGTAATACAAAATGGGTTAAATAGCTAGGTAAGAAAGAAACAAATGGAATGTTTTATGAAACCTGAGGAAAGAAGGATCTTTTCCAATAAGGAATTATGGAAGGCTTTGTATAGGATACATCATTTGTGCTGGATCTTTAAAGAGAAGTAGACATTTAATGAACAAAGATATCGAGAAGAGGAATTCAAGGCCATGGGAATGGTGTGGACAGAGATCCGACATGGAGGAAGGAAATTGTGGGATACATATAGAGAACAAGCCAGTTTGGTTGGTTCATGTCATGATGAATAGAAATGTAGATTATTGCCAGATTATGGAAATGCCAGTCTGAGGAGTTTGGGCTGGGCAAGGAGGACCTGAAGTGAGCAGCTGCTGGAAAGAGGTGGAGGTGGGGGAGTGAACAAATCCTTTTGAACTAGATGCATAATAGTCTTGGATAATGAGAAAAAGTTAAGTGCCTGAAATAAGAATAAGGAAAGTGGGAACTCAAGTTAAAAGGAAAAAAATAAGAAAAAGCTATTTGAAAGAAGATATATGAAAGAAAAGCTTTTGAGTGTGGATGTGTTTTCCCTGCTTTGCCTTTCCCCCTTCACACATATAAAATCTTAGAATTAGACGGGACTTCAAAGACCGGTTAGTGCTTTGGTGCTTGAATGTTTGGTGAGTGAGCTTGAGTGTTTGATGCTTGAATATAATGGTGCTGCTTCTTCAGACCAGATAAGCAACCATCCAGCCTTTTCCTGGAGGCTGCCAGTGAGCTCATACCCAATAAAGCTCATTCCCTTCTGGGACAGCTCTAATTGTTGCCACAAGTTTCTTTAGACCTTCTACCAGTTGTCCTTAGTCCATTCTTTGAGGCCAGAAAGAACAAGTCTAGTTTTTTCCATTTTACAGACCATCAAATACTTAAAGACAATAATCTCGCCTTCTGTAGGCTAAATATTTTTATTTCCTTTGGCTGATTCTCATATAACATGAACTCAGTTCCTCCTTCATTAATTTTCTTGCCCTTCTCTTTGATATCTTCACTAAAACCTGACCCTCAGAACTGAACATAAGACTCTGGATATAGCCTGACCAAAGCAGAATTTTGTTGTTTGGTCATTTCAGTTGTGTCTGACTCTGTGTGACCCTATTTAGGGTTTTCTTGGCAAAGATATTGGAGTGGTTTGCTATTTCCTTCTCCAGCTTGTTTTACAGATGATGAAACTGAGACAGACAGGGTTAGTTAAGTGACTTGCCTAGGGTCACAAAACTAGTAAATGTCTGAAGCCACATATCAACTCAGTAAGAGGAGTCTTCTTGACTAGAGACTGGATATTCCATCCACTGTGCCACCTAGCTGTTACACCAAACCAGAATACAGAGCGACTATCATGCCCTTCTCTAGTCCCAGATTCCACACCTCTCAGTGCAGTCAGATTTTTACTTAGCTTTCTCGTCTGGAATATCAAACTGTTGATATTCATATTCACACTCCCCAAGTATTTGTGAATATCTTTTCATAGGTTTTATTTTAAGAAAGAGGAAGTTAATTTAAAACCAGTTTTGCCATAAAGAGCAGAGCATCTTTAAAAGGATGGCAAGAGTAAACACCACCATTATTTTGCAAATGACAGGCATAACACAGGGACCTATACCCCAGCACCCACTTTGGCTCAATTTCTTTGGTATCACCTAACCCCAGATAGACAACTCTGAAGGGAAGAGAAGAGAATAAGCATTTATATAGCCCCTGCAGTGTACTAGGGACTGTACTAAGTGCTTTTAAAAACATTTTATTTTCCCCCAATTATGTGTTCAGAGTAGCTAGATCTTTCATGATTGTTCATTATTACAATACTGCTTTTACTGTATACAGTGTTCTCCTGGTTCTGCTTACTTCGCCTTGCATCAGTTCACATAAATCTTCCTAGGTTTTTCTGAAACTATCCAGTTCGTCACTTCTTATAGCACAATAATATTTCCTCATAATCATATGCCATAACTTGTCCAGCCATTCCTATTGGTATGCTCAATTTTGAATTCTTTACCACTACAGAAAGAGCTGCATAAATATTTTTTTGTGTATATAGGTTCTTTTCCCTTTTCTTTTATTTCTTTCACATATAAACCTAGTAATGATATTGTTAGGTCAAAAGGTATGCACAATTTTGTAGATCTTTGGTCATAGTCCCACATTGTTCTCCAGCATTATTGGGCCAGTTCACAACCAACAGGGCAAGCCTTTTTTTTCGGTATGATAGATAACTTGTCAGATATTATAAGGTTGTTCCTGATATCAGAGAAAACCACATGGAAAAGGTAGCTTTTGAATTGGGCTTTAAAGGAGGAGTCAGCATTATAATAAAACACTAGACAAGAATCTAAAGAAGTCTAAATTTTGATTCTGCTTTAGACGCTTATTATCTATGTAACTCTGGACAAGTCATTTGACCTCTGTGATCTTCTGTGTTTTAGCATCTTTAGAATGGTTGAAACAATACTTGCAGTTCTTTTCTCATGGGGTTGTTGTAAGAATCAAATGAGATAATGTACATTAAATCCAGTGTAGATGTCAGTTTTGTTTAGTGGGAGGGAAGACATTCCAGGCATAGTTACTGTTGAGCAGTGTCAGCAAAAGCATGGAGAAGGGAAGACGGAATTCTTGTGGGGCCAAGTTCTGGTGTAGCTTTTCACTTGGTGCTTAAAATATCTAAATACATTTAGACAATCTAGACCTGGGATCACTGGAGCACTCAGTAGGGATCATAGGCTAGGTTATTAAAATTGGTATAGGATTAGAAGTTCCTTATGGACAATATAATAAGAACAATGTCCCCAGGTCCCTCTTTTTGTCTTTTCCTCTCATGACTTCATTTTTAGTGAGCTAGCCATGGAATGAACTGAAAACTAAAAAGAATAAGTCATTCGTTTCCCATTGTCAACTTCTAATACACAGTAATACAAATTCACATTCGTTTTAGTACTTTAAAGTTGGCAAAATATTTTCCCAAAACAACCTTGTGAAGTAGTAGCACATGCCTTCCTTACAGTTCTCATCTTATAAAAGAGGAAATTGTGGCCCCCAAAGTTTCTATGACTTGCTCATTGTCATATGACTACCCATTGGAGGTAGGATTTATTTATTTAGGTTGATCGAAGCTGTTTATTGGTAAGAATGCTTACCTTGAAAAATCAACCTTCAATTTATAGTTACCTCTGGTTCCCAAAATTCTCAAATGGACTTAGGTGTAAATGCTAAACATCAAGGTTCACCCCTCTCCTCAATTTTAATGAAATTCTGTAAATACTTATTTAGTTACTGGGTAAAAGACAGATGGCCTAAGTGGTTGGCCTCAGAATAAGGAAGTCCTCCAGCAGTGAAATCACAGGTTCAGTCATTATTTCTGGGTTCTGAAAGGTTCTTCTTTCCCTCTCTTCCTTTCCTCTTTTCTTTCCTTCCTCCCTCCTTCCTTCCTGCCTTCCTTTCTTCCTTTTTTCCTTCTCAATTTTATTGGTATACTGCCTGCATGTGGGTCACAATATTCCTGAATGACTTGAAACCAAATTAAAATGTGATTGGGAAATAGCTTACAAATACAATAAAACATAGATAATGTTAATATGTCATTTCCTAAGTCCTTGTCCAGTCACAGGGATCCTTATGGCTTAAAGTCCCCCTCTTTTCTATTTGAGTTTGACACCTAGGGTATAGGAAATTTCTGTGAAGAATTTTCCTTTTCCATTCTAGTTCACCATGTGCCATATGATTTAGTCTTAGTTGCCTGAGACACTTAGAAAGTACCTGACTTTCCCAAGGTCACACAGCCAGTGTGTGTCAGGCAGGGGTGTGCTGTTAGCTGGTGTTGGCTCAAGAGAGCCAACAGTTAAATTCTCAGTATGAGCATTTACACCGTGGCAAACAGCAAACTACCAATCAAGACTTGTTTTTTTGTTTTGTTGTGTTTTGTTGATTGTATAGACAATAAACCATGAAGAAAACATTAATGATGCAGATCAAACTTAAGTATCTTTCTTTAGAGAGCTGGTTTATTCAATATGTATCAGCACACCCCTGATTGAGGGATGGGACTCAAACCCAGGTGTTCCTGATTCTGAGATTGGCCCTCTGTCCCCTACACCATTCTGCCAATTACATTTGTATACCCAAGCACCTCCCAAAATGCAATGCAAAAAATGATGGTTCCCATTTATATGGTAATTTACGCCTTCCAAAGTGTGTTGCTCACAACGGCTTTGGGAAATAAGGAGGACAAATTATATTATATCCCTCTTCTACAGACGGAGAAACAGCCTAAATGATTTGCCAAGAATCACACAATCAAGACCAAAATTTTCCCACCCTCCCCTATTTCCCACATTCCAGGTTAGAAAGGTTGACTTAATCCATTAATCATACTTGGAACATTTCAACATGTCTCTTGTGAAGTTTTTTACCATCAGGACATCTGGCACCTTTGACACCCTCCCCCTGGCCGGCAGATCTTGCTATATAGTATTATGTACTCCTGGCAAACAGCCCTGCCATCAAAATTAGAGCTTTCTTCCTCTGTTCTTCCATTGTATCTCAGACCAAGGTCTTGACTGTTGGTGATTATCTCACACAAGCTTAGCCTAGCCTAGCTAACCTTCAGATCATTCTTTTAAAGCCAAAGATCTATCTATCTATCTATCAATCGATCGATAGATAGATAGATATAAACTAATAACCAACTTTCACAAGACCCTCAGGGAGCCCTTGAAGGTGGGAGAAATGGGGTGATTTTCCATCTGTAACTTTTGCTGTCATCAACCTTTTTGAAAGGCAGAGGACTGCTTCATGGGAGCCTTTTTCCTCACTTAGGTGATGTCAACTCTGTCCCTTCTTTTACATCAATCCTTCTTCTAATCAGTACCTTACTGGATACATCTGATTGTTGGGTGTCAGGACTGTGCTGCAGTCAAATCCAGCTGGCTATCCAGAGCCAACTGTTAAATTTTCCATACTAGCATTTGCACCTCAGAACATTGTAGATGATACAAATCAAGGCTTGATTTATTGTCTTGTTTATTATCTAGACTTAAAAAAGTGATGGAGAGAATGTCAATAAAGCAGATTATGAGGCTTTAGTGGATAGAACACTGGACTTGGAATCAGGAAGATACAACTTCATGTTCAGTCTCCATCACTTTATGTGACTCTGGAGAAAGTCCCTTCTCTTCTGTTTGCCTTAGTTTTCTCATCTGTAAAATGGGGACAATAATAGTGCCTACCTCTCAGGATTTTTGTGAGGATTGAATGAGGTTATACTTGTAAAATACTTAACTGGCACATATTGATTGCTATATATAGACTAACACTTATTTTTATTTACCAGCAGGCTTAAATCCCCCAGCTCCTTAAGTCCTAGTGGTCCTGATTGCCACAAAAGCTCTGAACTGTCTTGGACTTAAAATATGAGCAGGCTCATCTCTGTTATGTGGTTAAGTGAAGAGGGGTATGGCTAGGATAGAGAACCTAGGAACCTGTGGGAAATCTACAAGATCCTGCAAATACAGAAGCTTTTTATTGTTGTTAGCCCACATGAGTCAGAATTTTGGAGATAGATCAGCAACTCCTCTGTAACTTACTCCTTTAAAACATTATCTGAGGCACTGATAGGTTAAGTATCTTGCCCATGGTCACATGACTAGTACTTGAACCCAGGTATTCCTGATTCCAAGGTTAGCCCTTTGTGTATTCGGCCATGCTGCCTCTCAATGAGAAACTGTTGTAGTACAAAACACAAAATACAACCTTTAAAAAAAAGCAAACTTGTCTAAATTGATAACCTGGATCAGATTCCTAGAAAACTGGCTCCTGGTTGGAATAAACGTTAGATCAATGGGCAAATTTCCAGTAGTGATTTAAAGTCTATAAAGGTACTTAGAAACCAAAATCCAGCTGTTTGTCCTCTGGCCCTCCCCTAACATGGTACAGAGAAGGTCACAGACCAGAGGATGGAGCTTGCTCAAGGGCACATGGCAAATCCAAGGCAGAACTCTGCTTATAATGATTTCTTTTAAACTTTCATGTATCACACAGCCACTATCCTTTTTCATAGACCAAAATTCCTAGGCTCTTGATGACTTGTCTCCACAGTGACCTAGCTTGCGTATGTTCACCTGGCTTCTTTGTGGTTTTAAACCCTGGGTTCTCAGTTCTGGTTTTTCTTGTTTGTTTTGTTCAACTTGGTTTGTTTCTGCTGGTATCCTGCCCTCATCAACTCAATGTTTGGTTTCTAAGTCTCCTTGTTTCTTTGGATTTGATGCTTCCAAATTGTCCCTTATTTCTGTTGATGTTTTCTGCATTTACAAATTTAACCTCTTGTCTCCTGCTATGCTTAGCTTGAGATCAGTTATATGGGACTTTTCAAATATAATAAAGGATTACAAATCTCCCACTCTGTCTCAGGCAGACATGTTGGGATCAAGAAAACAGTCAACTGCTCTCACATATCCTCCATTTTGGAGCTCTTTCATTAAGTAGCTCCAGGGTAATTTGAATAACTCAGTTCAGCTGACTCTAAGGGAAAAAGGGATAGAGAGGAGAATCAGAGAGTGAGGGTTCAACATGAACTTTGAAAGATGAGTGGGGAGAGTGCCAGTGTCAACAAAAGTTAGTGATTAGCTCTGAGAGCTAAGGTAAAGAGGAGGAAAATGTGATGAGTAATATAGTAATGACTTACTCTAACCGGGTTTGGGATTGGAGCCAGAGATTCATCTGAACAATGGAAGAAAGTGAAGTTCTCATGTCCTAATAATCTTGAAGGCTACAGGAATCATGCACAGAAGAAGGAAAAAAACCTCACTAAGATTAATGAAGGGCTGGGTGTGGAGCCTTACAAAGCACCCTTTCCTTTGAAAAGTAGAGAAGAGAGAAGACAAGATGGGCACCTCCCATAGGAGGAGATCTGAACTGTGGATGTCAACTGTGATGACTAAAGCTGAATTATAGTTCATTCTCTAAATTCAGTAGCCATTCAATGAATATTTGTTGTGTAAGTAAAGGAGTAATCTCATTTGATCCTCACAACCACTCAGTATGGGAAGCAGGACAGTTAATATCCTCATTTTACAGATGAGGAAACTAAGGTTCTCTGGGGTGAACTGACTTACCCAAGTTTACTTGGCTATTAAATAGTGTAACCAGGATCTAGGTCTTTTGAATCTTTGGATGCTACTTTTTAAAAATACTATACCACATTTCCTTTCTAACGCCAAATTTGAGAATGTAAGCTCTTTGAGGTGAAGGAGTATTTCACTTTTATATTTATGTCCCCAGTGCCCACCATAGTACCTGACAAATAGCCAGTATTTAATAAAATTTTGTTAATTGATTGATAGTTGTGCCCCAAAGGTATTAAAAGCAAATATCATAAGGCTTTATTAGATTTCCAAATCTTTTTGGCTGCTTCCTCTTGAAATTTGTGTGACAGTATTTATTAAAACAGGCCAGTTTTTGTTTAGCTCAGTTAAGAAAACTAGACTCATTGTTGAATACAGATGATGCAAGGAAATTGAAGACATTGGGCAATATAACTTTAGCACCTACAAAATAGATTTTACTTTTAGTAATTGGGCAACATGAACACACATAACTGTATATAGGTGAGCTTTTGTTGTATGATGAGAGACAAAGCTGCACCTAGCATGAAATAAGCAAGGCCTTGTGAGGGGGGTAGGTTGAAATCCAAGAGCATGTACTTCTCTTTCCCCCAGTGGCTGCTATCCTTATGCTTTTGTGGTCCTTTATATGCCCATGCTATTATGATGTGCAGCCACATTCAGGCCATCAGCCTGAGAGTCTAACTACCATTGGACCCATCTTCTGAGGCCTGCCTTCTCACTCTACTTCTTTGGGGATAAAGATTGGACTTTCTGGTGAATAGATTGCCTTCTTTCTAAGCATGCTGCATTACTATACCCAAGGTATTCAGCATGCTCACACCCATGATTGAGTAGTCTTTCTTCCACTGTCCCCCTTTCCTCTCCAGCCCTAAGTTGTTTAGAGTTAGAGGACCTGACTTCAATTTTTAACTCTGCCATTGATTAACTATTTGACTTTGAGTAAGTCACAATTTCCCTGGGCCTCAGTTTATAATAATAATTATATCTAATTCTTCTCATCTAGTTCAGTGGCTTTCAGAAAGAAACAGTCTTGGAACCAGCCAATGTCTTATTATTATTCTATTATGGTTGATGTATGGACCATAGATATGTGAGTAAAATAGCTGTTTGTAATTGAATAAAAATATTGGGATGCAAACTCAGCTTTCGTAGGCTCACTAAAAGTGGGTAACTCCAATGACAGAAAGGACAAAAAGGGATATTAAATAGAGGGTGACCTAAAAGCCTTAGGGAAGATTTAAGCTTATTAAAGCTTAAAACCCTATACCTCTACCTGCTGTACCTTCTGCTACTTTTCTAGATTTTAAAGGCTTTTCATTCCATGTACCTTGGAGATTGATTGCTTGAAACATTCTCTCAAGAAGTTTTTCTTGGGGTGGAGCCAAGATGGTGGAGTAGGAGCAGAGACCTGTTACAGCTCTCCCCCCAAACCCTTCAAAACACCCGTAAAAATGACTCTAAATATTCTAGAGCAGCAGAAGCCACAAAATGACAGACTGCAGCAAATTTCTAGCCCAAAACAATCTGGAAGGTCATTGGTTAGGGTCTGTTGCACCAGGCTGAGAGCAGAGCTGCAGTTTAGCTTGGGTCATGTAGGCACAGACTGAGTGGGAGCAGGCCTTCAGGGATTGAATTGCTGGCAGCTGCTGTGGATTTCAGACTTCTCAACCCACAAATGGTAAAGACAGCTTCAAAGATCAGTGGGAGGGATCTCTCACCTGGTTGAAAGGGAAGCATGGTCTGGCCCCAGCTCTAGGGTGCAGACTGCAGCCACTGCTGAAGCAGAGGCTGCTTATGGAGCCCTCCACTTAAAGCTCAAAAGTCAAATAATTGACTGGGAAAATGAGCAAGCAGTGGAAAAAGAAACAGACTATAGATTCTTACTTTCTTGGTGAAGAGCTATATTCTTACATCATTGGTGACAAGGAAGATCATAACATACAGCCAGAAGAAGATAACAAAGCCAAAGCCCCTGCATCCAAAGCCTGTAAGAAAAATATGAATTAGTCTCAGGCCATGGAAAAGCTCAAAAAGAATTTTGAAAATCAAGTAAGAGAAATAGAGGAAAAATTAGGAAGAGAAATGAGAGTGTAAAATGTATCAATGGCTTACTAAAGGAAAACCCCCAAAATGCTGAAGAAAATAACATCTTTAAAATTAACCTAACCCAAATGGCAAAAGAGGTCCAAAAACCAGTGAGGAGAATGTCTTATAAAACAGAATGAGCTAAATGGGAAAAGAGGTCCAAAATCTCACTGAAGAAAATAATTCTTTAAAAATTAGAATGGAGCAAATGGAAACTGAGAGAAATTGAGAAATTATAAATTGAGAAATTATAAGACAAAACCAAAAGAATGAACAAATAGAAGACAATGTGAAGCATCTCCTTGGAAAAACAACTGACCTGGAAAATGGATGCAGGAGAGATAATTTAAAAATTATTGGACTACCTGAAAGCCATGATCAAAAAAAGAGCCTTGACATCATCTTTCAAGAAATGTTAAGGAAAACTGCCCTGATGTTCTAGAACCAGAGGGTAAAATAGAAGTGGAAAGAATCCACTGATTACCTCCTGAAAGAGATCCCCAAAAGAAAACTCCTAGGAGTATTGTAGTCAAATTCCAGAGTTCCCAGTTCAAGGAGAAAATATTACAAGCAGCCAGAAAGAAACAATTCAAGTATTGTGGAAATACAATCAGAACAACACAGGACTTAGCAGCTTCTCCACTAAGGGATCGGAGGGCTTGAAATATAATATTCTAGAGGTCACAGGAGATAGGATTAAAACCAAGAATCATCTCCCTACCTACCTACCTACCTACCCAAAAAACTGAGTATATACATCAGGGGAAAAAAATGTAACTTCAATGAAATAGAGCATTTCCAAGCATTCTTGTTGAAAAGACCAGAGCTGAATAGAAGATCTGGCTTTCAAATGCAAGAATCAAGAGAAGCATGAAAAGGGTAAACAGAAAAGAGAAACCATAAAGGACTCATTAAAATTGAACTGTTTACATTCCTACATGAAAAGATGATATTTGTAACTCATGAGACCTTTCTCAGGATAGTTGTGTGTATGTATGTATATATGTATGTGTATATATACATATATACATGTATATATACATGTATATATGTATATATACACATATGCAGAGAGGAGGGGCACAGGGGGAGCTGAATATGAAGGGATGATATCTAAAAAAGAAAATTAAGGATTGAGAGGAATATATTAGGAGAAACAAAGGGAGAGGTAGAATGTAAAAAATCATCTCACATGAAAGAGGCAAGAAAAAGCTTTTACAATAGAGGGAAAGAAGGGGAAGATAAGAGAGAATAGGTGAAACTTCCTTTCATTGGGTTGGGTTTTAGGAGGGAATAACATGCACACTCAATTGGGTATGGAAGTTTATCTTACCCTACAGGAAAGCAGGGAGGAAGGGGGTAAGAGAGGGAGGGATAATAGATGGGATGGCAGATTGGGAGAAGGGGCAATCAAAAGCAAACACTTTGGTAGAGGGACAGGTCAAAGGAGAGAATGGAGCTCGGGACAGTATAGAGGGAAATATAGTCTTTCACAACATCACTATTATGGAGGTGTTTTGCATGATCACACATGTATAACCTTTGTCAAACTGCTTGCCTTCTCAATGAGGTTGGGTGAGGAGGGGAGAAGGGAGAAAATGTGGAACTCAGAGCTTTAAAAATCAATGTTAGAGGTGATTTTTACATACAACTAGGAAATAAGATGTATAAGCAATGGGGTATGGAAATCTATTTTATCCTACAGGAAAATAGAAGAGAAGGGAATTTGGGGGGTGGTGGTAGAAGGGAGGACAGATTGGAGGAAAGGACAAACAGAATACGTACTGTCCTGGGGTGGGGGTGGGGAGAGATGGGGAGAAAATTTGAAATTTGAAATTTTGTGGAAGTGAATGTTGAAAACTGAAAATGAATAAATTTATATGAAAAAATAAGTTTTTTAAAATTTTTATGGATCAAAATTATCTAGCAGTTAGTGTTTGGCACATAATAACTGCTTAACAAATGTTTATTGGTTATTGATTATGTCTAGGCAATTGTGGGCAACAGTTTTTTCTGTTTGTTTTCCAGTTTAGTTTGTTTGTTGAATTTTCAAGGATATTTTAAAATTTGTGTTTGTTGTATGGAGTTTTGTTATCTGTTTAAGGAAGAATGAATGCTTTGGATGTATACGTTTAGTCACCTAGTGGTGTCTAGGCATTTGGTAGATATTAAAGTTTTGAAACCTGTAGTAATATGTTGACCAACTTCTCTCATTTCCTTGAATGATATGAATTGATAAATGAGTCTAGGTTTCTTAGAGATAATTCTTCTGTAATTTTTGGTAATAAAGTCCTAATCTGGAATGTTCATCATAAACCCTTCTGTTCTTATAAACAAATCTATATGATTGCTATATGTTCAATACTTCTTTCTCAATATATTTTTATGTGAATGTCACTCATGGGGAAGGAGACATATTTTGATTCTGTTCTCAGATGTTAATTGTTTAGTGGATTCAATTTGGTGGTAAACAGCCTTTGACTACTTTCAAGAAATCCAGTGGCATAATTTTACTGTAAGTTTTCACTAGCAATTGGTGTAGTCATGTCTGTTTCAAAAGATTTTCTGAAATTTTATAACCTGTTTATCATCTGTTCTGAGAACATTTATCAATCTTTTTCCTTTTTGCAGTAAAGCATTAAATTTTTACCATGACTGTGTTAGGTTTATGAACTCTGTGCTTTGTTAGAATTTTAGTTTTTGCTAAGGAACTTTCCAAATCTGTTATCTGCTGGTATCACATAACTTGTTATCTTCTTTAAAAGTGTTCTCATTGAACTTAGATGGCAAGAAGTCCCTTGGCATTCATATAGCTAGCTTCTTCCTTGATAATTTATGTTTGTTGTTTTTGCCTGAGGAACATGAAAGTTTTTATGAGTATTGCCTTCTTCCATTGGTTTTGTTTGATCTCCAGATTTCAGCTTGTAGCTTTTTATTTTCTGATTTTTCTTTGGAGGATATTAAGAATTTTACACTTACTGAATTCAAATGACATTTTATTATCCTTGGAGAAAGATTCCTCAGGGGGGAGAAACTATTTAATGTTTATTTTGTGGGTCTACATCACTTGATTTCATTCTCGTGCATCAAATGATTAATACCATCAAGTCATTAATACCATTAATACCATATGACTCCCCCTTTAACTTGAAAGTCATATTCAGGTTTTTTTTTTTCAGGAATGAAAATGAATATTGCAATAGTTATAACCATAGCACATTTAAACTGTTTGAAACAATGAAGGTGTCTTCCAGGCAACTTAATCCTTGGAAGATGTGATGCTTTGTCTCAATTACTTTTGATATTATTATGCTAGTCAAATTATTTTCAAACAAGTTTTTTAAACTAAACTTTGTTTTTTTAATTAACAAAAATCTATTTTCTATTATTCCTATCTTCCCTCT